>NC_091227.1:21503677-21556177 GCF_040958095.1 Procambarus clarkii | reverse complement strand
TACCAGTAGTTGCCACCCGTAACACTAAGCTCCGATTCTTCAACAGTTTCATACTGGAAGTGCCTTTGTCAAGAACATGACTCCATCAGCGATCATTCACTTCAAGGCTGACTCGCATCTGGAACTTGTTCGCTCAACAGGTTCATTCACTGGAGATCAGGTCAACTGATCACATGAAGGCTCTGGCACACAGTTGGCTGCAGGCTCATCCTGTTCCTTATATGATTGTTACCTAATGTTGTTAATGAATAAAAGCTATTCCTACTGATGCACATACCAGGCTCATGATATAAATGGGGGTCTAGGAGTAGGTTTCAACGTTCCTCATATGATAGTTCCCTATGTGATAGTTTCAAAGTACATTCTCATGAAATAAATGAATTTCTAAGTTTCTAGGGGCAGGCTTAGATGAGCTGAGGTAGGATAACAGCTCTTGCTTGCAGTTTCACTAGGCACGTCATTTGACATCCCTTATGAACTCTAGTCTTAGTTAATAAAAACGAGAGTAAGAGAGAGATACAAAATACTATTCACAATATATTGTAATTTGTACATTGGTGACCATAACGTATGAAATTAGACGTATTAGTTGAGAGTCTTGGTGGCAGCATAGAATCAGTAATTATCAAATGGAGGCACCAAACCGGGGGAAGTATGTGGCTGCATAGAACGGCCCGATCACATTTCGAATTCCACCAGGGAACGCACTTCCTGTGCCCTGAGAGGCAGAACGGGGAACAGAGTGGAGGGCAGGAAGGGTCCAATAAGCCGTCATGGAAAGTTAGGAGAGCTCGAGAGAGAGGCAGACCAGATAGGCCAGAAAGAGTAGTATGGCGGGTGAATAATTACAGTCAGCCATATCAAACCTTAGGAAAGGAGAGGGGAGGGTGGAAATTAAAGAATAATACAAGGATGGGGAGATGGTCACTGTTATGGAGGTCATGAATGACCCTCCAGGTGAGCTCTAAATAAATATATAGAACAGAGAAAAAGATCATGACAGGAAATGGTGGGAGTGCGTGCATCAACATGGGTTGGCTCAACCCATGTTGACGCAATTCACAAGAGACGAAGAAGAGATGAGGAAAGGTTCCAAAAGGCGGCCACGGGTATTCGTCAGATCATCACCCTAGAGGGTATGCCGACAGTTAAAATCCCCCAAAATGAGTACAGGCTCTGGTAAGGAGTCCAGCACATGTTTAAGATCTGAAAGAGAAAGCGGAACATTTGGAGGGAGATAAATGGATACCATTTATTGTACTCATGGATGGTACACAAATAAACTGTGTACCATTTATGGACAAAGATACGGGCAGCAGAGGAATAAATGCGCGACTGAAAAAATAGGATGATAATAGGAATATCATTAGGGATCATATGGGACAATGGGAATATCATTAGGGATCATATGGGACAATGGGAATATCATTAGGGACCATATGGGACAATGGGAATATCATAACATCAGTAAAGTTATGGCCCCCAGCAAAAGCTGGAGGGAAAGAGCAAATGAAATAACCATGGAAGCGACAAGGACGAGTGCCAACCACTGGCCCCTGGAGACACACACACACACAGTGGTGAAAACTGAGGTATCAGAAAGTGGAGTTCATGACTGGTGTGGAGTTTTCATTCGCATATATGCTTGGGGATCATTCAAGTTTGTTTGCATATATACAAGCATATAAACAACATTTTTCAAATTTTTACTAGGATGTAGACATATCTTGTACTTCTGAATTGTGAATCCAACTTGATTTTCCAATTTTACTATTCTGGAGTGATCTCAATAACGCAGCCCTTATTGTTGTTAGATATACGAGGTCAATGGCACAAAATTAAAGCATTTCATACACAAGTAAAATGATATACCTTTCTTTCCATTGTTCGAATAATTTGCATTTTCAAGGGTATATAAACGTTCCTCTTACAGGCTGGCAGCACACTCGACTCCTGAACAATGAAGATGATGGTGGCGGTGAAAACATTCCTGCTGCTGCTGCTGCTGCTCGTGGTATCGTCACAAGTTCAGGTTAGTAGTCAAACTTCTTGATGTACCGGCAAACTTTAGGCTTCGGTCGACTAATACACAGACTTGTTGATGTATCACCGAACTTTATTAGGCTTCCGTCGGCTAATACACAGACTTGTTGATGTATCACCGAACTTTATTAGGCTTCCGTCGGCTAATACACAGACTTGTTGATGCATCACCGAACTTTATTAGGCTTCCGTCGGCTAATACACATACTTGTTGATGCATCACCGAACTTTATTAGGCTTCCGTCGGCTAATACACAGACTTGTTGATGCATCACCGAACTTTATTAGGCTTCCGTCGGCTAATACACAGACTTGTTGATGCATCACCGAACTTTATTAGGCTTCCGTCGACTAATACACAGACTTGTTGATGCATCACCGAACTTTATTAGGCTTCCGTCGGCTAATACACAGACTTGTTGATGCATCACCGAACTTTATTAGGCTTCCGTCGACTAATACACAGACTTGTTGATGCATCACCGAACTTTATTAGGCTTCCGTCGGCTAATACACAGACTTGTTGATGCATCACCGAACTTTATTAGGCTTCCGTCGGCTAATACACAGACTTGTTGATGCATCACCGAACTTTATTAGGCTTCCGTCGGCTAATACACAGACTTGTTGATGTATCACCGAACTTTATTAGGCTTCCGTCGGCTAATACACAGACTTGTTGATGTATCACCGAACTTTATTGGGCTTCCGTCGGCTAATACACAACATTGTTGATGTACCACCAAACTTTATTAGGCTTCCGTCGGTTAGTACCTCTGTTATCTCACTTGAACTTTTTCCTTGGAAATAAAGGTACACACGTCTCGTAAATTACATTTCGTTAACTTCGTCATATTGTGTGCTATATAATCGAGTAAATCCTGAACTGGACAAAATTAGTCTAAAGACTTTTAAAATCAAGTAGATATGTTTTCTTTTCTTTCAACTAATCCAAGTACAATGTAATGATACCATCTCTCAGCACTATGTGACCGAAGTAAGCAGTGAATTGGGAAAGCAATAATATGTCGTCATCACACGACTTGATAATAGTCCAGGAGCCATATTCACAAAGCAGTTACGCTAGTACTTACGAACGTGAACATCTTTCCTCAATCTGTGACGACTTTGGTTACATTTATTAAACACTTTAGAAGCATGAAAACTTCCCAATCAACTGTTGTTATTGTTATAAACAGCCTCCTGGTGCTTCGGAGCTCATTAACTGTTTAATAATTGTAAACAAAGCCGCCAAAGATTGAGGAAAGATGTTCACGTTCGTAAGTACTTGCGTAACTGCTTCATGAATCTGGCCCCAGGACGGAACGAAACATCGTTGTTTCCTAATTTTATGATGTGTGATTTATATATCAATACATTCTGAAATATATATGAAATTACATTTGTTTCCACTTTGACAATATCTATTGTCACTTTCTTTCCTTCAACACAAGTCATTTACACTTATCTTCATTAAGCTCCATTTGCAATTTTCTGTCCTAATCTGAAGTTTATTTCGGTCTTTCTGTACTATAAAAAGACCGGAATTTTCTTTGCACTTTGTCTTTGAATATTTATATTATTGTTTACCCAACATACAGATCATTAAAAATAACGAACCCAATACAGAAAGAACTCTGTGGCACACCGCTTCTGATATTTCTATATCTGATTTTATTTCATTTGAGCTAACTGTCTATTTCTTGTCTTCCAACAAAGCACTAATCTAATTTAGTCTCTCTCCTCCAACACCAGGGGCTTCAATTTTCCACTGATATTGGTTAACATCTTTCTGATCAATCTCTAATGCGGAACAGTATCGTAAGTCTTACTTAAGATAGACAATATATCATAACTGCAAATCTTGTCGCCTGACCCAAATACATTTAAAGCGATATATATATATATATATATATATATATATATATATATATATATATATATATATATATATATATATATATATATATATATATATATATGTATATATATATGACAATGTTAGACCACGGAGGAAAAATGAAACAGGAAATTTCCTTAAGTACTTTCGTATATTAAATACATCTTCAGAAGGTAGTATTCAGACCTTCAGACCTTCTGAAGATGTATTTAATATACGAAAGTACTTAAGGAAATTTCCTGTTTCATTTTTCCTCCGTGGTCTGACATTGTCACATTCTTAATCACGTGTTTATTTTCGTGATATACACACGTATATATATATATATATATATATATATATATATATATATATATATATATATATATATATATATATATATATATGTATATATATATATATGTATATATATATGTATATATATATATGTATATATATATATATATATATATAATATATATATATATATATATATATATATATATATATATATATATATATATATATATATAGTATTATTATTTTTGTCATTATTCTTTCATTATTTTTATGTTCACTATACTAGTTAATTTTTAATACAGTATAATTTTATTGGAGGTGTTGCGGTTTCTGTTCTTGGTTCAGGATTGTACCACCAGTCCAAGTGCCGTCTTATAGTAGTGTTTATCTCTTTGTTACTGTATCCATTGTTCACCAACAACTGTGTTATTCTTTCCAACTCCCTACTAACGTTCCTCCATTCAGAGCAGTGGGTAAGGGTTCGCCGAATATAAGCGTTGAGGACGCTAGCTTTGTATCTTCGGGAGCACTCACTCATTTAGGCGGGAGGCCTAAATTTAGGCTCACGCCTAAACAGAAGCTTCGGTTTCAGGCTCAACAAGCCATAATGTAGGACTGAGAACAAGAGATGTCTTTTTTTTTCACCAACAAGGTTATAAACCCATGGAACCGCCTATCCACCTAAGGCGTAAATGCCAAAACTTAAATTTTAAAATCCAACTGGAAAAAATCAGCAGGGCAAATCGGAGGACCTTCGACAAGTTGAGAGCTTCTATCCTCGTCGACGCCACTAGTGTTAGTGGCTCTCAGGTAAAGGCCAGTCACTGCAAAGTTTGGCGAGGAAATCCCCAAGTAGCTGACTCTAATTTCGAACACGGATAGAAACATTCTCTCTTATAGACATAGATCAGTTTAGGTGGATATAGAGCTGCCTCGTATGGCCAAGTGGCCCCTTCTGCAGTTACGGCTATTCTTATGTTCATGCAGGGCGGCAAGAGGGACTGTGAGGCGGCTGGCGGGAGATGTGTTCCCGCCAAAACCTGTGACGTCACCTCTTCTCAACATGGCTGCCGGGGGCAAGATGACGTCTGCTGCATCAACGCTCCATCACGCAGTGAGGCTTTAACGCTTTAACGTCCATTTCTGAGTTTCTTTTTGACAAATGTCCGAAGACTTTTACAACTTGTTTAAGACTGAGAAATTCAATATCTAGTTCAGGCACCGCTATGCTCGACTCGAGTCTGGTTGCAACAGAGGATATAAATTGAATAAATTTTAATTCAGGAAAACTTGGCTAAATACTGCTTTTGAAATAGGGTTGTTGATCAATGGAAAAAATTACCTGGTAAAATAAGATATGGGCTCACTTGACTATTTGGTGAGTAATTAGGCATTCAGTATATATGAAGGAGTTTGAGTGGATATAAGTAGCAGCTGCCTCGTATGGACCAACAGGTTTTCTGCACTTTCCTTTTCTTATGTTTACCCGTCTAAACACACTTTTTATACCTTCACATTCCTCAAATATTTACAGAGAACAGTGAAGTAAAGAAACAAAGGAAGAGGAAGCAACTGAAGATAAATAAGAACAAGAGAATTAGCAAGAAAAGATACCAGCTGAAGGAGCCCAAAGATAAAGTGAGGAAGCTGAGAGTTGGTCGCCATGACACCAGAGATGAAGGTGGCGACAAAGACGGATATGTAGGCAACACTTGCGAGGATACGGGCGGACAGTGTCACCCCAAGAAATACAAGTGTAAGAAGATTAAAGCCAAGGGATGCGCAAGAGGAGAAAAATGCTGTAAGTACTCGTGAGCAGGTGTGTATGTGTGTGTGTGTGTGTGTGTATGTGTATTCACCTAGTTGTGCTTGCGGGGGTTGAGCTCTGCTCTTTCGGCCCGCCTCTCAACTGTCAATCAACTGTTTCTACGACTATTTTTTTCACTCCCCCCCCCCCCACACACACACCAAGAAGCAGCCCGTGACAGCTGACTAACTCCCAGGTACCTGTGTACTGCTAGGTAACAGGGGCATAGGGTGAAAGAAACTCTGCCCATCGTTTCTCGTCGGCGCCCGGGATCGAACCCGGGACCACAGGATCACGTGCCCAGCGTGCTGTCCGCTCGGCCGGCCGGCTCGCTCCGGTGTGTGTGTGTGTGTGTGTGTGTGTGTGTGTGTGTGTGTGTGTGTGTGTGTGTGTGTGTGTGTGTGTGTGTGTGTGTGTGTGTGTGTGTGTATTAGACAATTAGCTACTGAAAAAGGTAGGGAAAAACGAAAATAATTAGTCAAAAAACAAATTAATGTTATAATCTAATAATGTATAAATTAATTCAAATATAGTTTTAATGTATATAAATATTTTGGTTACCATTCACAAACAGGAGTCACTTTAGCTTGTGACTCCTGCTGAATACCAATACTAACAGCTGAAGCAGGAGTCCCGTTAGCTTGTGACTCCTGCTGAATACCAATACTAACAGCTGAAGCAGGAGTCCCGTTAGCTTGTGACTCCTGCTGAATACCAATACTAACAGCTGAAGCAGGAGTCCCGTTAGCAGAAAGGAACACAAGATGATGTATCAGCTAACATGAACAACAACAGCTAACGCAGCAGCAAGGACATTTACATTCCATGTTGATGTCAATTAGGTTTTACAAACCAGTGTAAATTAGCAATAGAATTTTAGGATATGTTGCGAATTATGCACTGAAGGCACCAGTTTACTGTTGCATACTTTACTTGCAGGTAAAGGAACGCAAGGTGGGCCGGCACATCATGGTGGTATGGTCGGTCCCCGGGGTCCCCCAGGCATACCTGGAGTTGACGGACAACCAGGACAACCAGGTCCTCCAGGTCCTCCCGCAAAAGATGGAGCGCCTGGAAAAGATGGTGCTCCCGGTAAAGATGGTGTTCCCGGCATGACCGGTGCTACAGGCAAAGATGGGTCTCCTGGAGTGGCCGGTCCTCCAGGTAAGGATGGTGCTCCTGGAAAGGACGGTCCTCCAGGAATGGACGGTATGGCAGGCAAGGACGGTCATCCAGGCAAGGACGGTACTAACGGCACAAACGGTGCACCCGGTAAGGACGGTCATCCAGGCATGCGTGGTCATCCAGGCCATGATGGTGCACCAGGTAAGGACGGTATTCCAGGCAGAAACGGTACAAACGGCAATGACGGTACACCAGGGAAGGACGGTACTCCCGGCAAGGACGGCGCTCCTGGACAAAAGGGAGAGCAAGGATATCCAGGTACCCCAGGTGCCGATGGTAAAAACGGTACTGATGGAACGCCAGGTCGTAATGGTGCTGATGGTTATCCAGGACCTCCAGGACTTCCAGGACCTAAAGGTTCAGTAGGACCTGCTGGGAGACCAGGATCTAAAGGACTACGAGGACCCTTGGGGCCTCGGGGGCCTCAAGGACCCAGAGGTCATGAAGGACCTGCAGGCGCAAATGGAACAAAAGGAGCTACTGGAGATATAGGACCAAAAGGAGCTTCTGGAGATCCAGGTCCACAGGGAGCTAAAGGAGATACAGGAAGTCAAGGTCCGCCAGGTGTTCCAGGCAAAGATGGAGTTAATGGTACTCAAGGTCCTGTAGGACCCAAGGGAGAGCCTGGAAACAATGGGTCAGCAAACAATGGAAATCACGGAGGCGCTGGATCAGGAAATCATGGACAAGAAGGAGGCGCTGGATTAGGAAATCATGGACAAGAAGGAGGCGCTGGATCAGGAAATCATGGACAAGAAGGAGGCGCTGGATTAGGAAATCATGGACAAGAAGGAGGCGCTGGATTAGGAAATCATGGACAAGAAGGAGGCGCTGGATTAGGAAATCATAGACAAGAAGGAGGCGCTGGATTAGGAAATCATGGACAAGAAGGAGGCGCTGGATCACTAAAGAATGGACAAGGAGGCGCTGGATCAGTAAACAATGGATAAACAATGGACACGAAGGAGGCGCTTTATCAGGAAACAATGACAACCAAGGAGGCGCTTTATCAAGAAACAATGGACACCAAGAAGGACCAGTAATAGTGTAAAGTTTGCCTATGAGGTGCCGTTTTGGTTTTCCCAACGGCACGTCGTTGGTGTACTTTTCCCTATGAACGTCAGCGATGGCGTCCTCTCACTAAAATATCCCGGGAAACGACTCGAGTGTTTAGCCCAAAAGTTAGTTCTAGTTATTTGTTTTCTCTCTCAATATTGTTCAATGACTATTCAAAGATTATAAGTATATTGTATTTCAAATATTGTAAATGATTTTAATAAAGATTGCATATTCATATGAAATACTTTTATTTTTATTCCAACCAAAGAATGTTTATTTATTCCCCCATTTTAATTAATGCATACATGTTCCTATTTTCAAAGATTCTTCCCATTTACAAAGATACTTTACTTGTTCTCATTATTAATTTTTTTCCATTTTGAATGATTGTTTATTCACATGAAATATTTGTGATGAACAAGGAGTTTATTTCTGCCAAATAGCGAGTTAAAGATTACTTATTGAACATAAAAATTAATGATAGCCAACTGCTCCATACTGCATCTATTATGTCCACCCTTACTCATTCATATGTGTTACCTGCAAGAATTAAAGAAAGCTGAAGAAGACCTATTAGCACACACACACTTAGCTACATATATTTATATTCACACACTAGTACACTTTAATTATGTCACCTATTTGAAACGTCAATCGACCTATTGGTTTACACACATATATAAAGGAAAATACAGAAAGCCTATTAGCCCATACACAGCATCATCCCTATTTATATCCACCCAAATTATTGCATTAAGAATTCAGAAGTTCTATACATAAGAAACAAGTAACCTGTAGAAGGCCTATAAGAACATAAGATTCAAAGAAACTGCATAAGGCCTATTGGCCAAGACGTGGCAGCTCCTATTTATCCCCACCCAAACTCATTCATATATATGTCTAACCTCTACTTGAAACACTCAAGAGATCCTACATCTATTATGTTACCCAGTAAATGGATTCACAAGTAGAAAACCCTTTTACCAAACCAGGATTTACCCAGGTCTTTCTTAAATCTAAACTTATCCAACTTATATCCATGGTTTCGTGTTCTGTTATGTGTTGGTATATTTAATTCTTGATTTATATTCCTTTGTTATGCACATTCATCCACTAGTACATGTGGGTACCGACCTGTGAGATTTATATTTATTTAATTTATATGAATTTATATTTACGTTAATTTATATACTTCGATAGCAATTTGTATAATAATGAGTGGACTGTATTTCTGCAATAATCTCATAATCTCACAAATCGATCCTCTACACATTAGGGGGGGTTATTAAATTAATATATATGCAGCCAATCAAACTACAAAATTAACTACATACATTGAAGAGGTTCCTTATCTTATAGTACAGCAGGTTAGTCCACCAGGTATAACTAGGGTGTAGACACCAAATTATCCTCTTTGAGGTAGCTTCCATATCACCCAGTAACTGGTGCACAAATCTTCCTTCCTCGTCTTGACCTGTCAAAAGTGCGCTAGCTGTGAAGCCAGAATCCTATATATGACAAGCTATATCAGAGAAAACACTATACAGTACATGGAACATGAAGACCTGGCTTAATTACCTTTAGTTTGAGGCTTCCACGTGATCTAACCGGGTCACCCTATATCCTGACATTAATGGCCATAAATGAATGATAAACGGGTTTCGGATAGACTTAACTTGAATTGTAGACATCGTGTTGGAGATGGTACCTTTGGTTTCCATAACACTACGTCCAAGTAAAATTAACAGGAGCCGAATTTGCTCCCGTGTGAGCCTCTGGTCTCGTATAAACCATGGCTGTTTAACACTCCATACTATTGACGTTACTGGCCGACATTGTCCAGAATGATAGGAGCCGAATTTGCTCCACACGTCTCGGAGGTGACACAACAATGGCCCCCCCCTTCCTCCCTCACGCCTGGCCTACTTTGTCCAGATTTCAGAAAGTGATAGAAGGGTCACATTTACTCTACTTTAATATTGATAATTAAGTTAATTTATATAAGATGTTTTTATGATGGTAAAGTCCAAAGACTAATGTATTTAAGAATAATTCCCACCATAATAGGTGGTGAATTATAATAGTGTGTGGTGATGATATCCCGTTTTCTTTAGACGGTAATTCCACTACAAGTTACGTTTTCTATGGGTAACTTGTTGGTAATACAGCAACAAATATTATCTGTATGATATATTAAATGGTGTCGGATTTTCCGACATAATTCCCCAGGGGCTGCTCACGGGTCGAAGTCCTAATTAGAACAGACGAACACCGATACTCCTCCTTCGAATTATTAGATTAATTTGATGTTAGTAGTTAGTAATCACACATTTGAGTGTCTGTTCGTACAGGACGGATGTCCCGTACTAGAGTTGTAGGGGTTAGAAGTCTAATGCGATTTCATTTCCCTGTCAACTCTTGAAAGGCTAATATTCAAGCCTAATTACTTATTATTTAACCCAGAAGACTGGATGTGATCAAGTACTACAGTCAAGTATGATTCAGGGACTGCAGTGAGATCAGTGACATTAGATATAACTTGAAGTTTCTTCAGGTAACTAGTCACTGATATATAAACACTGAGGCCCATGGAATACATCTTGATTAAATAATAAATGTATCAAATCAGTCATCAGATTTATTGGGGTTTAATTTAGTTAATTGATTCAGAAGATTGAATAGCTCATCATTAAAGTAAAGTATGGTTCTGAGACTGCAGTGGGTTCAGTGACATTGGTCGCAGTGACTTGTAGCTGTTTTAGGCTACTGTTCACTGATTGCCACTGAGGCCTCATGAACTCATCTTCAGCTTTAAATGATGATACTAACATCAACCTCTGTTACTATAGTCAGCTGTAATCTCCTTAGTATAATGCTACTGGAGAAATATAATCAGCTGACAAATTTAGGTTTCTACGGGTATTGTTTATCTGCAGGCATAGGTCTCCTCAGGCTTGATACTGGGCCTGAGAGTAATTTACCTCCTGCAGAGTTTAACATGGTTATGCCCTGATATTTAGTAGGGCTACCAATGAATTGATGGTAGTAGTCTGTCCCCACAAGGACAGCCATTTGGCATTTGATTTGCTCAAATTTACCTGCAGCTGCTTGATAATAGCTTTCCAGGTCAGCATAATCAACTTGAGATTGTTGTGACAAATCTTCACATTTCTTGATCTGTCTTGTTAAGTGGCCTTTAAGACCTGCAAGGGTTCTTTTCATTCTCCCTGCATTATCCATACTGGCTAGTTGGTGAAGCCTTGTGGGACTTGTACTTGGGCTGCTCATAATACTGAACAAGCTCTAATGGTAGCCTAGGGTAAATTTCTGCACTCACTAGGCAATAATCCTACCTCTACTAGAGGTTAGCACTTAAAATTAATACACATTATATATATACAATCATCCACACTAATGATTTGAGTGATAAACCAGTGTCACTGGAAGTACCTTTAGGTTAGCTCTTCTATATCACCCTAGGATGGAATAGACACTAATTAATCACTCAAAGGTGTAATGATCATAAGTAAATTATTATATATACAACTCAACTCGAGTTGATAAAAATTACACCCAAAATAGGGTCTGGACCATTCATTAATGGTGCTAGGTTAATCAATATAGTACAACTGACTATGGTAATAATGGGACTAGGATGAGCAATAATAGTTCAACTAGTCATATCCTACCCTGTTGTGGGTTGGCAATTAGTAAATATTATACTGTGATCACTAGTGCAATATATATTAAATAATTCTCTATCTTGGAGAAATAATATACACAATTATTGATAATAGCCTCTTAATTAGCCTCTATGAAACTTCTATTATTATCTAGAAGTATTAAATGTTATTAGTGACCTCGCGAAATAAAGTCCACAAAATTCGTGGATAATCTCTCGCGAAATGTAACACCACGAAATCCGTGAACAATCTCGCGAAGACACAGTCACTAATTAGGCTGGCTTCAATATTAGCGCTGTCATTTCACGAAATAACACGCCACCAAATATCTGAGGGTGTGCATGAAACCGCTGACGAAGCTGAACTGGGCTGAGGGAGGCTCCTGAGCTCCCACGAGGCTTCGCCGCTGTCTTTGACTGGCTAGCCTTGTTTAAATAACACTGCACTAGTATATTTAATGAATCCACTGGTTAACTGGTTCATCCGGTACTAAGATGACCAAATGTGGGTTCAAAGGATCAAATAATCCGTCATCCGGTTCGAAGATGACCAAATAATCCGGTTCGAAGGACCAAATAATGTGGGTACCGACCTGTGAGATTTATATTTATTTAATTTATATGAATTTATATTTACGTCAATTTATATACTTCGATAGCAATTTGTATAATAATGAGTGGACTGTATTTCTGCAATAATCTCATAATCTCACAAATCGATCCTCTACACATTAGGGGGGGGTTATTAAATTAATATATATGCAGCCAATCAAACTACAAAATTAACTACATACATTGAAGAGGTTCCTTATCTTATAGTACAGCAGGTTAGTCCACCAGGTATAACTAGGGTGTAGACACCAAATTATCCTCTTTGAGGTAGCTTCCATATCACCCAGTAACTGGTGCACAAATCTTCCTTCCTCGTCTTGACCTGTCAAAAGTGCGCTAGCTGTGAAGCCAGAATCCTATATATGACAAGCTATATCAGAGAAAACACTATACAGTACATGGAACATGAAGACCTGGCTTAATTACCTTTAATTTGAGGCTTCCACGTGATCTAACCGGGTCACCCTATATCCTGACATTAATGGCCATAAATGAATGATAAACGGGTTTCGGATAGACTTAACTTGAATTGTAGACATCGTGTTGGAGATGGTACCTTTGGTTTCCATAACACTACGTCCAAGTAAAATTAACAGGAGCCGAATTTGCTCCCGTGTGAGCCTCTGGTCTCGTATAAACCATGGCTGTTTAACACTCCATACTATTGACGTTACTGGCCGACATTGTCCAGAATGATAGGAGCCGAATTTGCTCCACACGTCTCGGAGGTGACACAACAATGGCCCCCCCCTTCCTCCCTCACGCCTGGCCTACTTTGTCCAGATTTCAGAAAGTGATAGAAGGGTCACATTTACTCTACTTTAATATTGATAATTAAGTTAATTTATATAAGATGTTTTTATGATGGTAAAGTCCAAAGACTAATGTATTTAAGAATAATTCCCACCATAATAGGTGGTGAATTATAATAGTGTGTGGTGATGATATCCCGTTTTCTTTAGACGGTAATTCCACTACAAGTTACGTTTTCTATGGGTAACTTGTTGGTAATACAGCAACAAATATTATCTGTATGATATATTAAATGGTGTCGGATTTTCCGACAGTACACTTCAATACTAAGAACATAAGAAGGATGAAAGTTTTTTTTTCAGTTATATTGAACAAAGGTTAGGGAAAGGATTGGTCCATTAAAAACTGAGACAGGTCAGATAACTGATAATGACGAAGAGATGAGTAGTATTTTTAATAAATATTTTATCTCTGTATTCACTAAAGAACTGAACATTATGCCTTCACCCGAACAAGTCTCTGTGGGTGGGGAAGAGGACAGGTTGACTAGTATACCAGTTACCAGGAAGATGTTATTAAACAAATAGTGAAACTCAAGCCAAACAAATCCCCAGGGCCGGACGAAGGGTGCATAAGGGTGTTGGTGTTTACCAGGGTGCATCAGGAATGCAAAGAGGAGCTTTGCGAGCCATTGTCTGCCATATTTAATAAATCATTAGAGTCAGGCAGAGAATCAAAGTCGTGGCAGGTTGCTAATGTGGTATTAATTTTGAAGAAAGGAGATAGATCACTTGTGTCAAACTATCGGCCAATTAGCCTAAGGTCTACTGTGGAAAAGTTACTTGAGTCGATAATTGCAAATACTATTCGTCTTCATCTTATAAAACATAAATAAATAAATGATTCACAACATGGTTTTACAAATGGCCGTTCATGTTTAACAAATCAAATGTTCAACAAATGTTTAGCATAGTTGAGGCAGTTGATAGTGGTATGGATTGAGATGTTGTGTACCTTGACTTTAGCAAAGCTTTTGATACAGTGCCAAATGAAAGACTGATTAAAAAGATAGAGGCTCATGGTATTTGGGCGCTATATTAAGTTGGATTAGGGCATGGTGATACCAAAGGAAACAAAGAGTTAGTATCAATGGGGTTAAGTCAGAGTGGGAAAATGTTGTAAGTGGAGTGCCTCAAGACTCTGTCCTAGGACCTTTGTTATACATAATATATATATAAATGATTTAGATTCAGGTTTGAGCAGCAATATTTGCAAATTTGCCAATGATACAAAAATCGGGAGGGTAATAAACACTGAAAAAGACTAACTATCACTTCAAGACGATCCAAATAAGGTTTTGAAATGGTAAAAAGATTGGCAGATGCAGCTGAATAGTGACAAATTTAAGGTTTTGAGACTAGATAATGATGATAAGAGTAACAAGATATTACAGGAGAGTGAATTTGTTAGGTTAGTAAGATTTTCATCATACGTATGTTTCGGTATTCTCTTTTGTTACTGCAAATGAAACACCTATGCCAAAATTACAGAGTTCTGTAATTCTTTTCACATAATTTGCAAGTTGTGTATGGTCTTTTTCCTCCGATTCCACATTCCATATAACAACCCTGGAAACACAAACCGAAACTGTCTCTATTTTCCGCTTGTTACAACTTGTAATAAAGTTGTTATATCTTGTCTTAACGTGTTTATGACGTATTAGAACGCTGTTATAACTTGCTATATTGGTTGTTATAACTGGCTAGGAAGTGTGAAAACTTGTTCGAACGTTGTACCAACGTCATAGTTTCGGTGTGTGTTTGGCGGGTTAAGGCATTTATTAACATTTAATTCTATTTTGCATTTGACGCTCCAAGCACTTATTTTATCTACATCAGTTTGAAAGGCGTTACAATCGTCTGCATCTCTTATCTTTCCCAGTATCTTAGCATCATCCGTAAACATGTTCAAATAATTCTATATTCCTTCTGGTAGATGGTTTATGTAGACGATGAACATTACTGGTGCAAGAACTGAACCCTGTGGTACTCCGCTAGTAACACTCCTCCAGTCAGATACATTGTCTATGATTACTGCCCTCATCTATCTGTCAGTTAGAAAACGGTTTATCCATGTCAGAAGTCTCCCCTGTCACCCCTCCAGCATGTTCCAGTTTCCAGAACAGCCTTTTGTGTGGGACTGAAAAGTTTTTATTTTTTTTTTTAGCTTCAGATAGACACAGTCAACCCAACCACCTCTTTCTTGTAGTATCTCTGTGGTTCAATTATAAAAACTAAGTAGATTTGTTACACAGGATCTTCCAGTTCGAAAACCATACTGTCTGTCCGTTATTATGTCATTACTCTCCAGGGGTTCAACCCATTTGGCTTTAACTATTTTTTCTAGTGTTTTGACTACAATGCTAGTTAATGAATGATACGGGACAATAATTTGGAGGTTCTTCTCGACTACCATTTTTATAGATTGGTACTATGTTTACCTTTTTCCATATATCTTCTAAAATTCCTGTGCACAAGGATGATTGGAATATTAACCAGAGTGGAATGCTCAGCTCAGTTGCATATTATTGCAGAATCCAGTGTGAACTCAGCAGGTCCAACTGCTTTATTTCTTCCTAGCACCTTGAGTAATTTTCCATTTCGTCTTGATATACCTCTTATTCTATTCTATGACATGCTCTGGAATTGGGATTGGGTCCGGCTCTCTGAAATCCTCATTTTGCACAAACACACTTTGGAATTGTTCATTTAGCGTTTCACACATTTCTTTTTCATTCTCAGTAGCCTTGTTCCCCGTTTTCAATCTCTGGATTTGTGTCCTTTACATGTAGTTTGTTTTTAATGAATTTATAGAAAAGGCCTGGATCTGTTTTACATTTGTCCAGTATACCCTTCTCAGTTACTTTCTGCCTCTCTCCTCACTGCTTTGTAATTGTTTTTTGCTTGCTTGTAGTGCTGGTATGTTTGTGGGTTAGACCACTTCCGATATTGACCCGATTTTCTTATCTTTTCCTCTCTGGCCCTCTCACAATTCCTGTTGAACCAATCCTGTTTTCTAGTCCTGTATCTCTGTTTTGGTATGAACGTTCGTGTGCCTTCATCGTATATTTCGCAAAATTTGGCACACACCTCATTTACTTCCTTGCCTAGCAACACTTGTTAAATTAAACTCATTAAAGAATTTTAAAAGTTCCCCATGATGTCCTCTCTTGAAATCTAGTTTATTAAATGTTTCAATGTCCCCATTCTCTTCTATATTATATCGCAAAGCATATTTAATTTCCATCAGGACATGATCACTCTTCCCCAAGCTTCCCAAGCAAGGAAGGTACTGGATAGTAAAATATCTTTTCTTCTTTCCTGGTGAATATTTGATTCAGTATTGACGGAACATCCCCTTTCCTCATTCTTGTGACCTGCTTGATGTGTTGATGTTGAATGTCTTCAGAATGAAGTCTACAAATCTTCCTCTCTAAATGTAGAAGTGTGTGTGTATGTATTTAATATATGTATTTACTATTTGAAAATGCAGAATCAAGCTATTACCTCTTGGTAATAGCTATTACCACCATACAGAATATACAGAAGAAAATGTATATTTGCTGGTTAGCACTGTAAATGTGTGGCCATGTCTGTGAGAGGAGAAAACAATTGTACAGAGCCATCAGTACAGCTCTGATGCAAGTCGTTACCCGTTTTAGCAGTCTGTCTTAGAATAATCTTAGCAGTCTCAGCAGTCTCAATGATGCTTTTCGGTGTTAACTGTTTTAATAGCGTAGCGTATACCCTATCTTTCTTGGGTGTATTTATCAAATCTATTGAGAGATCCCAGTTCTCACACGCATTAATTAATTGATCATTGAGTCTGATACATATTTTACATTTTGACAGAGTTGGCTAACTTATAAACGCAAAATGCTCAATCAAATGTTTTTCCTGTGGACCAAGGGTGAGTAAAACATTAGACAGTTCAGTTTGAAATTTTATATGATGTTAAGATTTGATCAAGGGACAATGTCTCTAGCTAACAGTAGGTAATTTGAACTTGCTCTCATTTTGACTATTCTCGTGTGTGAGTAACGTGGTTGCGAGGATAGGAGTTGGGGACATTGGGAGGATAGAAGGTGGTGGGGTAAGGGTCGCTGCGTCGGTTGAGAGGAAGACAGGTCCCAAGTGGAGCTCTGTGACTTGTGTAGAGGAGAGCTTCAGACAGGGAGAAAACAATTGACATCTATAATGGGGATGTTGAGTGGGTGGAGCGGGCCATGCACCTGTGCATGTGTGTGTGTGTGTGTGTGTGTGTGTGTGTGTGTGTGTGTGTGTGTGTGTGTGTGTGTGTGTGTGTGTGTGTGTGTGTGTGTTTAGTAGTTGTGTTTACTAGTTGTGTTTTTGTGGGGGTTGAGTTTTGCTCTTTCGGCCCGCCTCTCAACTGTCAATCAACTGTTTACTAACTACTTTTTTTTTTCCACACCACACACACCCCAGGAAGCAGCCCGTGACAGCTGACTAACTCCCAGGTACCTATTTACTGCTAGGTAACAGGGGCACTTAGGGTGAAAGAAACTTTGCCCATTTGTTTCTGCCTCGTGCGGGAATCGAACCCGCGCCACAGAATTACGAATCCTGCGCGCTATCCACCAGGCTACGAGGCCCCCCCCGTGTGTGTGTGTGTGTGTGTGTGTGTGTGTGTGTGTGTGTGTGTGTGTGTGTGTGTGTGTGTGTGTGTGTGTGTGTGTGTGTGTGTGTGTGTGTGTGAGCAAGAATAATCACACGAAAATCCTTCAATTTTTTTTAACTAAGGCATAGATATATTTTGAATTTGCAAATGGTAAATCCAACTAGTTTTCCTAAAATAATTATTTAGTCGTAATCTCAATAACACAATCATTATTGTTTTCAGATCAACGAGGTCGATGGCACGAAATTTTAGCATTTCATAAATAAGATATATATAGATTTCCATTGTTCGAGTAATTTGAATTTTCAGGATGTTATATAAACGTTCCACCTACAGGTTAACAACGCACTTGACTCCTGCACAATGAAGATGATGGCGGCGGTGACAGCATTCCTGCTGCTGCTGCTGCTGGTCGTGGTACCGTCACAAGTACAGGTTAGTACTTAAACTGTTGTTGCTGTACTAGCAAACTTTATTAGGCTTCGATCGGCTAATTCACAGACTTGTTGATGTACCGGCAAACTTTATTAGGCTTCAATCGGCTAATTCACAGACTTGTTGATGTACCGGCAAACTTTATTAGGCTTCGATCGGTTAATTGACAGACTTGTTGATGTACCGGCAAACTTTATTAGGCTTCAATCGGCTAATTCACAGACTTGTTGATGTACCGGCAAACTTTATTAGGCTTCGATCGGTTAATTGACAGACTTGTTGATGTACCGGCAAACTTTATTAGGCTTTGGTCGGTTAATTGACAGACTTGTTGATGTACCGGCAAACTTTATTAGGCTTTGGTCGGTTAATTGACAGACTTGTTGATGTACCGGCAAACTTTATTAGGCTTCAATCGGCTAATTCACAGACTTGTTGATGTACCGGCAAACTTTATTAGGCTTTGGTCGGTTAGTACCTCTGTTACTTCACTTTAACTGTTTCTTTGGAAATAAAGACACACGTCTCGTAATTTACACCAGATGTTTTGACGTGTGGGCGTTTGGTTAAATAACCTCCAGCTTCAAACACGTTTGTACGGTCTGTTCATGGTGTAGTTAGTGGTCACGGTACTGGATATGTTTGTGTGTTTGGAGCGCCAGACTATCTAAGGAACATTCTTGTGGGGTTCAGTCCCTGAGCCCATTATGTGCCTCTGTAACCCTTTCCACTACCGCCCACAAGATGGGTATGGGGTGCATAATAAATGAACTAAACTAAACTTTTTTATAGACATAGATTAGTTTAGGTGGATATAGAGCTGCCTCGTATGACCAAGTGGGCCTTCTGCAGTTACCGCTATTCTTATGTTCATGCAGGGCGGCAAGAGGGACTGTGAGGCGGCTGGCGGGAGATGTGTTCCCGCCAAAACCTGTGACGTCACACCTTCTCAACATGGCTGCCGGGGGCAAGATGACGTCTGCTGCATCAACGCTCCATCACGCAGTGAGGCTTTAACGCTTTATCGTCCATTTCTGAGTTTCTTTTTGACAAATGTCCGAAGACTTTTACAACTTGTTTAAGACTGAGAAATTCAATATCTAGTTCAGGCACCGCTATGCTCGACTCGAGTCTGGTTGCAACAGAGGATATAAATTGAATAAATTTTAATTCAGGAAAACTTGGCTAAATACTGCTTTTGAAATAGGGTTGTTGATCAATGGAAAAAATTACCTGGTAAAATAAGATATGGGCTCACTTGACTATTTGGTGAGTAATTAGGCATTCAGTATATATGAAGGAGTTTGAGTGGATATAAGTATCAGCTGCCTCGTATGGACCAACAGGTTTTCTGCACTTTCCTTTTCTTATGTTTACCCGTCTAAACAGACTTTTTATACCTTCACATTCCTCAAATATTACAGAGAACAGTGAAGTAAAGAAACAAAGGAAGAGGAAGCAACTGAAGATAAATAAGAAAAAGAGATTTAGCAAGAAAAGATACCAGCTGAAGGAGCCCAAAGATAAAGTGAGGAAGCTGAGAGTTGGTCGCCAGGACACCAGAGATGAAGGTGACGACAGAGGCGGATATGTAGGCAAGACTTGCAAGAAGACGGGCGGACAGTGTCACCCAAAGAAGTACAAGTGTAAGAAGATTAAAGCCAAGGGATGCGCAAGAGGAGAAAAATGCTGTGAGTACTAATAAGTGTGTGAGTGTACTCACCTAGTTGTGTTTGCGGGGGTTGAGCTCTGGCTCTTTGGTCCCGCCTCTCAATAGTCAATCTACTGGTGTACAGATTCCTGAGCTTCTTGAGCTCCATCATATCTACATCTGAAACTGTGTATGGAGTCAGCCTCCACCACATCACTTCCTATAGTACAGTCCATCTGTTAACTACTCTGACACTGAAAAAGTTCAATCTAATGAGTCTGTGGCTCATTTGGGTACTCAGCTTCCACCTGTGTCTCCTTGTGCATGTCCCACTCGTGTTAAATAATCCATCTTTGTCTACTTTGTAAATTCTTTGTGTGTATTCGCCTAGCTGTGTTTGCGGGGGCTGAGCTCTGCTCTTTCGGCCCGCCTCTCAACTGTCAGTCAACTGTTTCTAACTACTACTACTACTATTTTTTTTCCACATCACACACACACACCCCAGGAAGCAGCCCGTGACAGCTGACTAACTCCCAGGTACCTATTTACTGCTAGGTAACAGGGGCATAGGGTGAAAGAAACTCTGCCCAATGTTTCTCGCCGGCGCCCGGGTCCGCTCGGCCGGCCGCCCCCTCCCCACCCCCTCATGTGTGTGTATTCACCTAGTTGTTTGCGGGGGTTGAGCTTTGCTCTTTCGGCCCGCCTCTCAACTGTCAATCAACTGTTTACTAACTTCTTTTTTTTCCACACCACACACACACACACACACCTTAGGAAGCAGCCCGTGACAGCTGACTAACTCCCAGGTACCTATTTACTGCTAGGTAACAGGGGCATTCAGGGTGAAAGAAACTTTGGTCATTTGTTTCTGCCTCGTGCGGGAATCGAACCCGCGCCACAGAATTACGAGTACTGCGCGCTATCCACCGGGCTACGAGGCCCCCTGTGTGTGAGTACTCACCTAGTTGTGTTTGCGGGGGTTGAGCTCAGGCTCTTTGGTCCCGCCTCTCAACCGTCAATCAACAGGTGTACAGATTCCTGAGCCTATTGGGCTCTATCATATCTACACTTGAAACTGTGTATGGAGTCAGCCTCCACCACATCACTTCCTAATGCTTTCCATTTGTCAACCACTCTGACACTAAAAAAGTTCTTTCTAATATCTCTGTGGCTCATTTGGGCACTCAGTTTCCACCTGTGTCCCCTAGTGCGTGTGCCCCTTGTGTTAAATAACCTGTCTTTATCTACCCTATCAATTCCATTCAGAATCTTGAATGTGGTGATCATGTCCCCCCTAACTCTTCTGTCTTCCAGCAAAGTTAGGTTTAATTCCCGCAGTCTTTCCTCGTAGCTCATACCTCTCAGCTCGGGTAGTAGTCTGGTGGCAAACCTTTGAACCTTTTCCAGTTTAGTCTTATCCTTGACAAGATATGGACTCCAAGCTGGGGCTGCATACTCCAGGATTGGCCTGATATATGGGGTATACAAAGTTCTGAATGATTCTTTACACAAGTTTCTGAATGCCGTTCGTATGTTGGCCAGCTTGGCATATGCCGCTGATGTTATCCTCTTGATATGGGCTGCAGGAGACAGGTCTGGCGTGATATCAACCCCCAAGTCTTTTTCTTTCTATGACTCCTGAAGAATTTCCTCTCCCAGATGATACCTTGTATCTGGCCTCCTGCCCCCTACACCTATCCTCATTACATTACATTTGGTTGGGTTAAACTCTAACAACGATTCCTTCAGCTTGTCTAGGTCTTCTTGAAGTCTCAAACAGTCCTCTTCTGTCTTAATCCTTCTCATAATTTTGGCATCGTCCGCAAACATTGAGAGGAATGAGTCTATACCCTCCGGGAGATCATTTACATATATCAGAAACAAGATAGGACCGAGTACAGAGCCCTGTGGGACTCCACTGGTGACTTCACGCCAATCGGAGGTCTCACCCCTCTCTGTAACTCTCTGCTTCCTATTGCTTAGGTACTCCCTTATCCACTGGAGCACCTTACCAGCTACACCTGCCTGTCTCTCCAGCTTATGTACCAGCCTCTTATGCGGTACTGTGTCAAAGGCTTTCCGACAATCCAAGAAAATGCAGTCCGCCCAGCCGTCTCTTTCTTGCTTAATCTTTGTCACCTGGTCGTAGAATTCTATCAAGTCAGTCAGGCAAGATTTACCCTCCCTGAACCCATGTTGGCGATTTGTCACAAAGTCCCTTCTCTCCAGATGTGATACTAGGTTTTTTCTCACAATCTTCTCCATCAGCTTGCATGGTATACAAATCAAGGACACTGGCCTGTAGTTCAGTGCCTTCTGCCTGTCGCCCTTTTTGTATATTGGGACCACATTCGCCGTCTTCCATATTTCTGGTAGGTCTTCCGTCTACAGTGACCTACTATACACTATGGAGAGTGGCAAGCAAAGTGCCTCTACACATTCTTTCAGTACCCATGGCGAGATCCCGTCTGGACCAACAGCCTTTCTAACATCCAGATCCAGCAGGTGTCTCTTAACCTCCTCTCTCGTAATTTCGAACCCTTCCAAGGCCGCTTGGTTTACTTCTCTTTCTCCTAGCACAGTGACCTCACCTTGTTCTGTTGTGAAGACCTCCTGGAACCTCTTGTTGAGTTCTTCACACACCTCTTTGTCATTCTCTGTATACCTGACCTCGCCTGTTCTAAGTTTCACTACCTATTCTTTCACTGTTGTTTTCCTTCTGATGTGACTGTGGAGTAGCTTTGGTTCGGTCTTGGCTTTGTTTGCTTTATCATTTTCATAACTTTTCTCTGCTTCTCTTCTCACCCTGACATACTCATTCCTGGTTCTCTGGTATCTCTCTCTGCTTTCTGGTGTTCTGTTATTCCGGAAGTCCCTCCGCGCCCTTTTGTTCAGTTTCTTTGCTTCCATACATGCCCTATTATACCACGGATTCTTCTCTTGCTTCTCGGATTTTTCCTTTTGGGCCGGGATGTATCTGCTTATATATAGATGTATCTGCAAAAGTGCCTCCTGACACTTTTGGGTGACATAGTCCATCATATCTTGTACAGACTTAGCTCTGAGGTCTGTGTCCCAAGGTATTTCCCTTAGGAAGCTTCTCATCTCATAATTTCCCTTTCGGTATGCCAGCCTTTTGTTTCCTAGTTCTTTTTGGTGGGAGATAATTCCTACTTCTACCAGGTACTCAAAGTTCAATACACTGTGATCACTCATTCCCAAGGGTGCTTCCATCTTGACTTCCCTTATATCCCACTCATTTAGGGTAAATATCAGATCAAGCATTGCTGGTTCATCTTCTTCTTCTGTGTGTGTGTGTGTGTGTGTGTGTGTGTGTGTGTGTGTGTGTGTGTGTGTGTGTGTGTGTGTGTGTGTGTGTGTGTGAGTGTGTGTGTGTGTGAGTGTGTGTGTGTGTGAGTGTGTGTGTGTGTGAGTGTGTGTGTGTGTGTGTGTGTGTGTGTGTGTGTGTGTGTGTGTGTGTGTGTGTGTGTGTGTGTGTGTGTGTGTGTGTGTGTGTGTGTGAGTGTGTGAGTGTGTGTGTGTGTGTGTGTGTGTGTGTGTGTGTGTGTGTGTGTGTGTGTGTGTGTGTGTGTGTGTGTGTGTGTGTGTGTGTGTGTGTGTGTGTGTGTGTGTGTTGATGCCAATTAGGTTACACAAACCAGAGTGTAAATTAGCAATAGAATTTTAGGATATGTTGCGAACTATGCACTGAAGGCACCAGTTTACTGTTGCATACTTTACTTGCAGGTAAAGGAACGCAAGGTGGGCCGGCACATCATGGTGGTATGGTCGGTCCCCGGGGTCCCCCAGGCATACCTGGAGTTGACGGACAACCAGGACAACCAGGTCCTCCAGGTCCTCCCGCAAAAGATGGAGCGCCTGGAAAAGATGGTGCTCCCGGTAAAGATGGTGTTCCCGGCATGACCGGTGGTACAGGCAAAGATGGGTCTCCTGGAGTGGCCGGTCCTCCAGGTAAGGATGGCGCTCCTGGAAAGGACGGTCCTCCAGGAATGGACGGTATGGCAGGCAAGGACGGCAGCCCAGGCAATGACGGTACTAACGGCACAAACGGTGCACCCGGTAAGGACGGTCATCCAGGCATGCGTGGTCATCCAGGCCATGATGGTGCTCCAGGTAAGGACGGTATTCCAGGCAGAAACGGTACAAACGGCAATGACGGTACACCAGGGAAGGACGGTACTCCCGGCAAGGACGGCGCTCCTGGACAAAAGGGAGAGCAAGGATATCCAGGTACCCCAGGTGCCGATGGTAAAAACGGTACTGATGGAACGCCAGGTCGTAATGGTGCTGATGGTCATCCAGGACGTCCAGGACTTCCAGGACCTAAAGGTTCAGTAGGACCTGCTGGGAGACCAGGATCTAAAGGACTACCAGGACCCTTGGGGCCTCGGGGGCCTCAAGGACCCAGAGGTCATGTAGGACCTGCAGGAGCACATGGAACAAAAGGAGCTACTGGAAACAGAGGACCAAAAGGAGATCCAGGTCCACAGGGAGCTAAAGGAGATAGAGGAAGCCCAGGACCGCCAGGTGTTCCAGGCAAAAATGGAGTTAATGGTACTCAAGGTCCTGTAGGACCCAAGGGAGAGCCTGGAAACAATGGGTCAGCAAACAATGGAAACAACGGAAACAATGGAACCAACGGAAACAATGGACACAACGGAAACAATGGAAACAACGGAAACAATGGAAACAACGGAAACAATGGACACAACGGAAACAATGGAAACAACGGAAACAATGGAAACAACGGAAACAATGGACACAACGGAAACAATGGAAACAACGGAAACAATGGAAACAACGGAAACAATGGAAACGGAAACAATGGAAACAATGGACACAACGGAAACAATGGAAACAACGGAAACAATGCAAACAACGGAAACAATGGAAACAATGCAAACCAAGGAGGCGCTGGATTAGGAAACAATGGAGCTGACCTACCAAAAAAGGATGGAGCTGATCCACAAAAAAATGATGGAGCAGACCTACCAAAAAAGGATGTGGCAGGCGCAATAGAAAAGGTTGGAGAAGACGCACAAAAAAAGGAAGAAGACGCACAAAAAAAGGAAGAAGACGCACAAAAAAAGGAAGAAGACGCACAAAAAAAGGAAGAAGACGCACAAAAAAAGGATGAAATAGGCGCAATAGAAAAGGTTGGAGAAGACGCACAAAAAAAGGAAGAAGACGCACAAAAAAAGGAAGAAGACGCACAAAAAAAGGAAGAAGACGCACAAAGAAAGGAAGAAGACGCACAAAAAAAGGATGAAATAGGCGCAATAGAAAAGGTTGGAGAAGACGCACAAAGAAAGGAAGAAGACGCACAAAAAAAGGATGAAATAGGCGCAATAGAAAAGGTTGGAGAAGACGCACAAAAAAAGGAAGAAGACGCACAAAAAAAGGAAGAAGACGCACAAAAAAAGGAAGAAGACGCACAAAAAAAGGAAGAAGACGCACAAAAAAAGGAAGAAGTAGGCGCAATAGAAACTGGAGAAGACCCACCAAAAAAGGATGAAGCAGGCCAATTACAAATACAATGAAGCAGACCCACCAAAAAAGAATGAAGCAGGCCAATTACAAATACAATGAAGCAGACCCACCAAAAAAGAATGAAGCAGGCCAATTACAAATACAATGAAGCAGACCCACCAAAAAACAATGAAGCAGGCCAATTACAAATACAATGAAGCAGACCCACCAAAAAAGAATGAAGCAGGCCAATTACAAATACAATGAAGCAGACCCACCAAAAAACAATGAAGCAGTCCCAACCCCAGCTCCCGCTTGGTTCCCGTTATAAGTTGCCTACTGGGAGCCGGTGGCTGAGCGGACAGCACGCTATACGCGTGATCCTGTGGTCCCGGGTTCGATTCCGGGCGCCTGCAAGAAATAATTGACAGTTTCTTTAACCCTGATGCCCCTGTAACCTAGCAGAAAATAGGTACCTGGGAGTTAGTCAGCTGTCACGAGCTGCTTCCTGGGGTGTGTGTGTGTGTGTGGTGTGGGGAATAATAAAAAAAAAATTGTATTAGGTAGTAACAGTTGATTGACATTTGAGAGGTGGGCAGAGAGAGCAGAGCTCAATCCCCGCAAGCACAACTAGGTAAATACCAGAAAACACTGAAGCAAACAGTGTAGTAAACAATAGAGGAAACAGTGCAGCAATTAGTTGAGGAACGTGTGGACGAGAAACAGGCAGAGGATGAAACGGTGAAGGAGGAAACAGTGGAGAAGCAGGTGGAGAAGAAGGAGGAAGAGGAGGAGGAGGAGGGGGAGCAGGTGGAGATGGAAGAGGAAACAGTGTTGGAGGACGAGAGTAGTGTAAAATTTGCCAATGAGGTTATCTTGAGATGATTTCGGGGCTTTAGTGTCCCCGCGGCCCGGTCCTCGACCAGGCCTCCACCCCCAGGAAGCAGCCCGTGACAGCTGACTAACACCCAGGTACCTGTTTTACTGCTAGGTAACAGGGGCATAGGGTGAAAGAAACTCTGCCCATTGTTTCTCGCCGGCGCCCGGGATCGAACCCGGGACCACAGGATCACATGTCCAGCGTGCTGTCCGCTCGGCCGACCGGCTCCCTAAGGTGCCGTTTTGGTTTTCCAAGACGTCAACACTCGAGTGTTTAGCCCAAACGTTAGTTCTAGTTATTTTTTCTCTCTCTCAATATTGTTCAATGACTATTCAAAGATTACAAGTATATTGTATCTCAAAGATTGTAAAGGATTTTAATAAAGATTGCATATTCATATGATTTTTTTTTATTCCAACCAAAGAATGTTTATTTATTTCCCCTTTTCAATTAATGCATACTTGTTCTCATTTTCAAAGGTTCTTCCCATTTACAAAGATACTTTACTTTTCCCATTATTAAAGATTGTTTCCATTTTGAATGATTGTTTATTCATATGAAATATTTTTGATAACCAAAGCGTTTATTTCTGGCAAATAGCTAGTTAGAGAGTACTTACCGAACATAAGAATTAATGAAGACCTGAAGTTGCATACAACCGCACCAAGACCAGTTTTTTTTATTATTATTATTTTCTACCACAGATGTGGCCAGACATTTACAATGCTAACCAGCATATATACATTTTCTTCTGTCCTCCATGTACAGGGTTAGAGAAGTGTTAAACATATAGTTCAAGGGTTTATTGAACACTTAACCACAGAAAGTGATTCGGTGCTTTTAAAATGCTAAGCTAACCTGGAGGACCACACTACAAGAGGACTCTTTTGCAGGTCACAACCACCGAACAAACAAATACACCCCCTAGGCGTGAGCAGGACACCTAGGTCCAGGTATTCCAGGTGGGGATGAAGGTCAGCACAGCCTTCTGCTGCCACAAGCAATATCCGCACCCTTCAATACATAAGTCGTTCGTGTTACAACTTGCTTGCAAGCAAATATAGCAGGTAATGGATGGGTCCATTATAACATATAATGAATCCATCTGATAACACCGAATCTATATTCAGTGTTGCGACACTCAAAGGTTAACTGTCACTCCTCCCAGAGTTGACAGTTTAACACTTCACAGTCTCACTAAATCCAAACACACACAAAAAACTTGTTGCGAGATATACTCTGATTGATCCGGGATTGGGTAATTACTGATCAAAATTTAATATGTACACATCAACAATTAGTTAACCCGGGTTTTGTACTTACATTCAAAAACACCATTCATACTCCCTCGACGATGATTAAGGCGCCTTCGTACGATTGTCGATCTTCTTATGCGAGGGAGCTAAACATTGAATCCACAATGTTGAATCAAGCTCATACCTCCATCTTTCCCGACGACAAAGTAAATCCAGGAGTAATTTGGTTGTACCACGCGAGCTGGCCAATCACCTTGACACGACCATCAATAGCCCTAGCGTAATCATAACCCCACACTGAACAGTCTATAAGAATGCTGGGGACATTAACCCACTTCCTGAGAAAAGAAGCAGCACACTTTCCCCACACTTTTCCACTTTTCCGCGCGACTGTAGAACGCATGAACACATGCACGTACAGGCGAGCGGTTATCTCCTCTACTCAACCCTGATAGCACGACCTCCACGAGTTCTCCTACCGTCAAAATCTTTCACACTACTTCTTTGGATTTTTCACAGTTGACTGTCACTAATGATGCTTCACTGCTGTGCTGACAATCACTTCCTCTAAGAGTCCTACGTGACACTGAGTCTTACCAATGTGATTTAAGATATGATACTAACACGAGGAACTGGCTCTTCTTATGCCGGTTAAACTGAGATTTCACCTCTATCTCTCCTTTCTATGAAATCACATCTCTCTCTTTCACAGGTATTTCACACTGCTATTTTTGTTCTAATGAACACCAGATACCTGTACTACCCATTGATTCGGATATGGAATAGTACTAGTGTTTAGGTAAACTGTTATTCTGAGGACTTAGGACAAAGGGGCCATGCCTTGGAGCTCATTAGGCTATCCTCCTCCAGGAGAGTCTTCGACCGAATGAAGCCCAGGGGTACTTTACGTGCCCTCCAGGATTCTTTGACGTCATCACCTGTCGACCAATCACATGCATAGGCCTGTTCCATTATGGTTAGTTCCACAGCGTCTCACCAGGAGAGAGACTGTCTCTGGAGGGGAATGAGGGGTTCTGTGATCACCAAACCAATGGTCCTTGTGAGGGGAGGCCTCTACTGACCCTCCCACTACACTCTGTAGCAACATTCTCCCCCCCACCCCCTCCCTTGCTGGGTATCCCCATGGTACTGGTACCCCAGGCCTGGTCTTGAAGCTGTTGCGACTCTATTGCAACAGATCCAGATGACCCAGGTCAAAACCGATAATCTCTCTGGACTACTCATATCAAAACGAATCCATAGATACCTAACCTGATACACTTTGGATATTAAATAAGAAAGTTGTATGTTGACCAAACCACACACTAGAAATTGAGGAGACGACGACGTTTCGGTCCATCCTGATAACAGGACCATTAACACAATCGACTTGATAATGGTCCAGGACGGATCAATACGTCGTCGTCTCTTCGATTTCTAGTATGGGTGGTTTGGTCAACATTTTTTAGCCACGTTATTGTGACTCATTATCTGCAACAAAGTTGTATCTTGCAAGCACTAATCCAAGCAATAAATGTGTGCGTTGAGAGATCTATCTCTCACAATCAGCAAGAGCCACACATTTCAGACTACAGTCCCTCTATACTGCAACGGTTCTCCCCCTTTGCTGCCTCAATGGACACCAAATACAGGTATATTTGCTGTATGGAAGAGTCTGAGAGGTATTGTCAATATTGCTTGCTTTGCCACAGCATAGAGGACTCGAACTCGAGGCACAGCGAAGTTAATGAAATTAGGAAGAGCTTACTACAGATGGGTATCCAGCAGCGAGCTCTGTTTTCTAGTGTCCTGCAACTCTGTTGGTCTCTTTAAACGGAATTGGAGTGCACTCAGCAGATAGTTGGTGTCGGACTACATGTGGAAATTGGCCTTGGCTGACACCAACAGTGACTTCAGTATTGGGCATCCAGGTGGTGTGGCCACCCATTAGAGAATCAACCAAGTCTTGTAAGTACAGAGATCTGGATCACCAGCAAAATATTGTCTCATTGGAGACTCTTCGTGACTGGGATCAAAGTGCCAAGAGTTTTCTGACAGTTCTAGACTCATCGAAACAATAAGAACCCACGCAGCTTCAACATACCTTTCCCAGCGCCTCGGTGTTGCAAAACAGGGGAAAAATTCAGATTAAAGTTTTGGTAGCTGCCCATCATCCGAGCAGTTTGATGAACTTATAGCAAGTGAAAATTAATTTTGTACCTTCAATGCAACCAATCTTGTTTAATATAGATTAATAAAGCGAGGTTTGGTAAGATAAGACATTATGTAACGCAGGTGGGAGTCCCAAATGGCTACCCAAGGTGTATATTCGTTTTTTCCGAGGCAAAGGGTCCCCACAAACATAATCAGAAGTGGTATAAATAAAGGTCTAAGTTAGAAATTCACGTTCTCAATATAATTTGTTAATATCATTGGAAATGAACAAATTTTGAAAGAAATATTGGCAGATTAGCTATTTATATCTGATGCCAAAAATACAGCTCTTATTTTCGTTTGAACTGAAATGTCGTGACAGAACGTTATGTATTTTACATCAAGATAAAGCTGCTTTCCATGTTCGGCTAATCGAACACTTGTGCGAGCTATTTGTGTGTACCAGACGTATATAAACGCAATATTTACCGTTCAGCCGTACACTTGACTACAGAACCATGAAAGATGGCGGTGAGGGCGAGCCTATTGCTGCTGCCGCTGCTGGCGGTGCTATCGTCACATGTACAGGTTAGTGCTCAGACTTGTTCAAGTGCCACCAAACGTTATTAGGCTTTGGTCGGTTAGTTCACAGACTTGTTGATGTACCAGTAAGTGTTATGAGGCTTCGGTTGGTTAATATACTTGTTACCTCGATGTAAACTATATCCCGGGGAATAAAGACACGTCTCGTAATTTAGTCGTTACATTTCGTTATCTGAACCATCTTGTATTCACCAGCTAAATAATTATGTCTTACACTGGATCGAATTAGCTAAAAGATTAATCAAATTAAGTGGATATATATTTTATTCGACTTCAAATTATCCAAGACAAATATACAGTTTTAATTTACTAATGATCACTGTTGGCTGTGAATTGAATTGTCAAGCATTCATTCTGAATTATATGGCTTTATCTGAAAGCAAATCAAATAATATTATTTCCCCTTCGGTTTTGTATTTCTATTTGCTCTCTATTACACACAAAAGATTCAGCCCATCCTGTTTTGGTAGTACTTATAGTAATGATGAGGACCATAGTAATATAGAGACGTACAACCCAATTAGAACGAATAAATCGGTACTATTGAATTTGGATAAACCGGAAAAGATTTTCTATGTTGCAAAGACAAACTAATCTAATCTAATCTAACCTTCCTAGACCTAATATACGATATCTGAGGCCTAATACATATGCTATAATATGCCTAGGAATATTTAGCTTTGTTTTTTAGCTTCATTTTTTGGACTATGAATTGAACAGTACAAAGTTCTACTAATTGCTTAGTACGTCAATGTTTGTACTATAGGACACATAGTTACAAAATGTACCTTCTACACAGGAGGGTTGAAATATCCAGAAAACTCTCGTATAGTCACTTTATAAGATGGAGACCAGTTGAGGGCTAAACAGAGCAATAAGGCCTGACAAGATTGCAGAAGCAAAAACTTGACAAAAAACAATGCCTAGTCTACATAGGGCTTAGTAAACATAATTCACACAGAACTTGCCATTTATGTTGGAAAAGCCGATTGAAGGGAAGTCAGGGAGAGTCCCCTCATGTATGGCATTAAGCAGACAGGTCATTGAAGAAGAGTGAAAATACATCACCGATGTACTTCTTCAATGACAACATTGTGTTACGTTCAAAGTGGTTGGTGGTGGTCACAAACGCCCTCCTCGTCTCCACCCTCCCAGCACACATATGCCCTTCTCATTTCCTTTATTGTACACACACGCACCCTCCCCATCCCCCCATCACTGTAACCATTTTTCATACACACCATACTTATCATTGTAAAAAGGTTGCACTCAGAATGCAAATCAGAACATAGGATTTGAAAGTCAATATCTGATTTTTTTATTGATACATGAGGTACATCTGCATTAGTGCAGCTACCCTAGATTATATGAAGTGGCGTACAGTGCGTCAAAAAAGCTAACTAGGTGATGCTAAAAATTCCCCATCACACAGGATGGTTAATCATACAGAGGAATGTGATAGGCAGTCTGCGCTGGCAGACTCCGGATGCATTTTGAGGATATCATCAACACAAGAGTGAATAAGGTAGCAGTGGTAATAAAAGTCCCCATCTCGCAGGATGGTTAGTCATACAGGGCCATATATTTAGTAGCCTGCACTGGCAAATTTTGGGTACACTGTGAGGATATCTACAAGAATACGAGAGTGAATAGAGTAATTGCAAAGCTCCAGGTACCTCATGCCAACTGGTCTGAAAGGTCTATTAACTGGGCATTCGGTGATGTAGTGTGGGAGATCATGCCGCAGTTCCTACTCACAGAATTTGCAACTGGAGTGCTCAGGATTGGGAGATCCGTCACCTGCAGCCACCTACCACAGGTAACGGTAACCCAACCTGATCCTTGCAACCACTGTGTCGCACAGTCTGGTGGACGTTTTGTGCTGCCTATAGATATAGGTTGACAAATATTTAATGCTAAAATCTATGGAGTTAATGCAAAATATTTCACTACAGTTTTCATGAAGGAGGGGCATTGGAGCCGTTCCCACTTTAGGGGTGGGGGGGGGGGCACTGGGCCAACCCTGAGACTCCCAATAAAATCCCAATTAATCCTACAAAGTCTAATGAGGCTAGCCACCAAAAACCTGGCCTCCAGGAACATTGTTGCCTGTTCCAGTCACTCACTGCTAACATTAAAGCAGTCCTATGCTACGTGAACACTGATGTGTGAAAGCCATCATTCTTTTCCGAAATTGACACATCCAAGAAACCTGCTTTCACTCACATTCTTATAAGTAAAACTAAGCATAGTGATATACTCTGAAGCTACTTTAAGCAGTAGCAAACATTCAGTGACAGGTTCTAGCAAACAATTCCCTCAACACTCTTACAGTAGACGTCAGGTTCTATGTTCAGATCAATTAACATATTCTGCTTGTGCTACCCATGGAAAGATAATATAAACAAATATGTAATTTTGTATAATTAGAAGTTCTTTTTTTAGTAAATAACTGTATGTGCAGGGCGTCAAGAGTGACTGCAAGGCGGCTGGCGGGAGATGTGTTCCCGCCAAAACCTGTGACGTCACACCTTCTCAACATGGCTGCGAGGAGAAAAATGCAGTCTGCTGCATCAACACTTTAACACGCGGTGAGGATATATTCCAAGACTTATATTTTGTTGTAATGATGAGGCACAATAGATTAAATCAAGCCACAACTCAGTAAATCTTCCAGAGATTGTTACTTTTGGAGTTAAAAGATAGAGTAATCTATCTGTCAATTCTACAGTAATATATTTTACTATGTAAGATATCTATAAAGATGTATTACCATATATCCATAGTAAGATATAATAGTGATATATCCAGTAAGTATAAAAGTAGTATAGTAATAAAGAAGTATAGTAGTTAAAGTAGTATAACTATATTACTATACTACTTTACAGTATTACTATACTACTTTAAAGAAGTATAGTAATAATTACAAATTCTCTTGCTGTAGTATTTCATTTTAATTAACAAAACTACCTCGTCCCCACACTTCAAATTCACATCAATAATTTATACAAGTCGCTTCAGTGACTTGTATAAATTATTAATAAATAAGAGGGTCTTTTAATAATGCCTCTCACATGTTTAAAAGCTGCTGTAAACAATGTTCTAAACAAGATTCAAAGAGATTGCGTTTACAGTATATGTCTGGCAGACGTGGCTCACGTGGAGTCCATCATTGATCATCATCATAACGACGTCTAATGATGAATGCAATGTGAGGCGCTCTGCCACACATATACACGCAAGCTTGAGACTTGCCTTCATTTGCGGGCTCACTATAGCCGGTGCTACTTGGAACATTTTGTTCTGAGTAGCTGAATCTAAAACAACAACAACTTGCCTTCACCTTTCGATGTGATAATCCTGAGCTCACTTTGCCACCTGTTTATACAAATCTTCTTTTGCTTGTTTTACATTCCTCAAAAATATACAGAGAATAGAGAAGCAAAGAAATATAGAAAGAGAGAGCAACTCAAGACAAATAGGAGGAAGAGAATTAGCAAGAAAGAATACAAGCTGAAGGACTCCCAAGTGAAAGTGAGGAAGCTGAGAGCTGATAATCCTGACACCAGAGATGAAGGTGACGACAGAGACGGATATGGAGAAGGAGGCAACGCTTGCAAGGAGATGGGCGGACAGTGTCACCCCAAGAAATACAAGTGTAAGAAGATTAAAGCCAAGGGATGCGCAAGAGGAGAAAAATGCTGTAAGTAACTCCTAAGTGTGTGTGTTTGTGTGTACTCACCTATTTGTGCCTCCAGGATCGAGCATTGACTCTTGGGTCTCGCCTTTCTAGCCATCGGTTGTGTATAGCAATGACTCCTGTCCTATTTCCCTATCATATTTAACTTTAAAATTATGAATAGTGTTTGCTTCCACAGGCTGCTGCTTAAGTTCATTCCATTTTCCCATTACTCTCACATTAAAAGAAAACTTCTTAACATCTCTGTGACTTATCTGGATTTTAAACTTCCACCCATATTCCCTTGTTATGTTAGTATTCAGTGTGAACATTTCGTCTACTTACACTCTGTCAATCCCCCTAAGTATTTTATATGTTTCTATCATATCTCCCACTTCTCTCCTTTTTTCTAGTGTCGTCAGGTTCAGTTCCTTCAGTCGCTCTTCAAACACCATCCCGGACAAGGCTCGTCCGTTAGTGAGACAGGAACGTCTCCTTGTAAACCCGCGTTTCGAGTTTTATTAACCTGTATTTTTCTAGACGATTTCTGTTAGTGTGTAATTCTTGGTTCCAGTACCTCCGGTGTTGACTAAAGTTACAAAGTTTTGCTTTGTTTATTATATGCTCATTTCGTCTTTTCTATCTAGTGACACGTGATTGTCTTCAGGTGTCCTGACCTTTCCACGTCTTCGTTTTAAATAGCTGAACAAAATACTTTAGGTTTCAACTTTGCATTTTTGATTGTCAAAACTTTGATTTTGCTTTTCATATTTATTGCTTGACCGCCTATGTATCTACTAAGATTACCTTTTTTCATTAGATGTTAAATTTTGTTTATCATTCATTTTAGGTCGCTATTATTTTTATCTAATTTAACTGCTCGGGAAATTATTTCCCCGACTCGTGTTAACTTCCATGTCCGAGCGTAAGCAAGTGGCTTGATTGTGTTCCTGTTTTAACCTTTCGTGCTAACACAGGTAAACTTTTTATGAGATCAGAAAATCTTTAATAAGTTCTACAAACGGAAGCATAACATTGATATTCAACAGTAAGATATATCTCTAAGGTCCTGTTTTGTATGAGTGGATTATGAGAAAATGTGGCCCGTGAGGTTATGATAATAGGTCTCACAACAGACCACATTATTGATGATAGCAATTACAACATATCCTTAATGATATCAGTTAGATCTCACAATACAACTTCATACTGATATCAGATACAACACCATATCGATGTCAGCTTGGTCTCACAGCACACCTTCATACAGTCAGATAAGTCTCACAACATACATTTCCACATGTAAAAATAAAGCACCATTAATAACACATTACCGTGTATATCTTTAATAATACAATCGTTTTATGACATTTACGAACTATGCATTGAAGGCGCCAGTTTACTGTTTCAAATTTTACTTGCAGGTGAAGGAACGTATCATGGGTCGGGTGGACCGCCGGGTCCTCCTGGTCCCCCAGGTCCCCCAGGTCTCCCAGGCAAACCTGGAGTTCATGGACAATCTGGTAAGCCAGGTCCTGCAGGTCCTGCGGGTCCTAAGGGTTCTTCAGGTCCTCTAGGTCCTCCAGGTCCTCCCGCAAAAGATGGAGTGCCTGGTAAAGACGGTACTCCAGGTGCAAAAGGTGATCCAGGCATGGCCGGTGCTTCAGGCAAAGATGGCTCTCCTGGAGTGGCCGGTCCTCCAGGCAAGGATGGCGCTCCTGGTATGGTCGGTCCTAAAGGACTGGACGGTACGCCAGGCAAGGACGGCCTTCCTGGCAAGGATGGTACAAACGGCTTAAATGGTGCACCCGGTAAGGACGGTAAAGACGGTGCTCCGGGCATGACCGGTGCTCCAGGCAAGGACGGGTCTCCAGGCACCAACGGTATTCCAGGCACCAATGGTACTAATGGAAGAGATGGTATTCCTGGGAAAGACGGAGCTCCTGGTAAGGATGGTGCTCCTGGACACACGGGACATAGAGGACATACAGGTCCTCAAGGTCCTCAAGGCCCTCCAGGCGCAAAGGGTTCTGACGGAACCCCAGGTCATAATGGTTCTGATGGTCAACAAGGGCTTCAAGGCCCTCCAGGCCCTGAAGGTTCAAAAGGATCTGTTGGACCAGAAGGACCTTCAGGACCCCAAGGGCCACAGGGACCTGAAGGACCCCAAGGTCCTGAAGGACTTCCAGGAAAACATGGGAACAAAGGAGCTACTGGACCAAAAGGGTCAGAAGGAGCTACTGGTGCTCAAGGGCCAGAAGGACCTACTGGACCTCAAGGACCAAAAGGAGATAAAGGTGACAAAGGAGATCAAGGACTACAAGGATTTAATGGTTCTCAAGGTCCTCCAGGACCTGAAGGCGCTACTGGTGCTCCGGGACCTAAAGGAGACGAAGGAGCAACTGGTCCTCCAGGTAAAAATGAAGATAAAGGAGAAAAGGTTGGAAAATAATACATGTAAACTATAGAAATTTTCCTTCTCACTCAGCAAATCAAAATCGTATAACTAAAGTGATTGAACTGTAGGTATTTGGATCAACACCCACAGTCAAGTCTGCTATAAAAGGTACATGGACCAACGATAACATTCAGTAAATCATATGAGGAAGACGCTGCTCACCATGCTTAAGCTACAGAATTTGCTGAGATAATAACTTTTAAAATAGCACCAAAATAATCCTGATACATGTTGACATTATATGACAAATACAACGAGCACTTTAGATCTTATTATTGGTAACTAATCAGCCTCACGTTTTGTATGTGACGGATTATGGTCAATCAGGTCACCAGCTGATAGACCTAAAACTATTCATAAATTAATGTTGCATAACTTGCTTTATCAGATAATGTATCAACTGGCTAATATAATGGTATTATACGCTGATGTATCAAGTCGGGTTAAATTGTTTCATCCAAGACTGAATGAGTCACTTTAAAATAATTCTTATTAGGTCATAACTTTATATATTAACTGCTGCAATGGCAGCTTATAGATCAAATAATAACTAAGGGGCAACTGTTTCATCGCCTGTGTTATAAGTAATTATGACAATACTTCAAATGTGAAACATATCTTTTGTTAAACTTTACCCCTGCTCTTAATACATTTTGAGAGTACATAACTTGCACAGAACCCATATTTTATTATCCTTACATTCCTTCCAAGATGTCAGCCCGTAACAGTATCCATGTTATAGTTGCTATGATGGTACACGAAGTCTTACATCTAGACTGGTGGTCAATATGGGAGTTGTGGGAAAATATCCATCGATAAAATATATTAGACATTAGATTATCCTAATAATCCTAATCCATTAGATTATCCTAATAATTAATCCTAAATAACATTAGGATTAATTTAAAACCCAGTCAGGAATTCGAACTTGTCGCATTGTGGATGTTTCAAATTTACTAGAATTAATGTTGTGTTGACAGATGTGCAATAGCCATTATAATTGACATATAAATATAATAATCCAAAAACATATGTGTGAAATGTTAAAATATCACTTTGTTTCGTCTTTGAACCAACATAATGAAGACATATACTAGGCTAAAAATTGAGTTTGGATATCAGTTTATTAACAATGTCAAAGAGACCAATAAATTACCCAATAAACGCTTCCATTTTCTAGTACAATTTTTGCCCTTACGTAACGAAATTCAATTAATTTATTATGCACCCCATACCCAACCCGTGGACGGTGGTGTAAAGGGTTACAGAGGCACATAATCGGTTCAGGAACTGAACCCTCTAGTTCGTTTAGCTAAGCAAATAACAATATTTTACGCTAGTTACAAAATTATTAATGTTATATATACATGTACACATACTCATGCATACATGTACATATACATACGTATACATATGTACATACACATACATATTTAATCACCCACACAAATACATACAACAAAATTATTTTGTGTCACAAGTGATTCAACAAGAGGCTCACAACAGTCACTATACAAGGCACTTGTTTACATCTGTGATGAGTCACACAGTTACTAGTCTTGCTCCACACCCACCCAACTGGGCGGCAGCTTTACAGTCATGTGCATGCATTACCTACAGTAAGCAAATTTTGGATACTTCGCTAAGATTTCGGGCAGCACATCATTATGAATGAAGTACTTACACATTTCTTGGACACCAGTGATGGTGTTATCTCTAAATTCCACGATTTTTTTACATTCCATAATATAATGACGCAAAGTATGCGAATAGTTCTGCTGACAGAGTTTACATTTAGTCAAATCTACATCAGCAGATGTTACAAATTCCCAGAGGTACTTGTAGCCGAGCCTAAGCCTAGCAGTGGTAACATGTAAAAGTCTTGTAACCTTATTGGATGACCCATAGACGTGCAGTACTTCCTACATAATAGAATGATGATAGATGGAGTAACTGGTGTGAATTTCATTTTGCCTCAAGTCTCCGAAATTTAGTTGATGTTCCCGGAATATTGCTGCCCTCAGGCTGCTCAAAGGCAGTCCAAATTGCATACGAGCGAAATGCAACTTTCTTGTAAGTTGAACTGCCATCATTCGCAGACTAACTGCTGATGTGCACGGACGTACTCCTTGCACACCACAACTGTCAGGCGGTGGACGTGTTACCAACTGGTTCCAAGAACAAAGGTGAAATACAAACTAGCGCCTACTGATGTCTTGTGTATTGGATAGTCTGTTTTGTATAAGTGCCCAAGAGAAAAAATCTCCTTTGACAATTCTTCCATTAGTCATCTCAGCCGCGGACACCTGGCCTTAGACAGAAACGGCGCCCGGGACCACTACATCAATCCTAATGACAAATAAACTTGACGTTGTTATTACAAATAGGTGTTTGTACCAAGGATGCATTGTTAATGGCGTTAACTGGCTTGTAGTCTCACTAGAACATACAACAACAAATCAGTAAACACCAATTGATTAGTTCACATTCCTATAACAGAGTTCGAATTCTTAACACTTAGTACTTCTGTAACTAGATAATATATAATTTTTCAGTTAGTAAATATTGTAGTTATAGCTCTTTAATCATATTACAACAAACTAAAGAATATGACGATACATTGTTACAACAATTAATCAATCAACTGACAAGAAGGTTGTGTGGTTGATGCAGGTAAGCGCGGATCGCACGTCTATCCAGAAACAACAGTTGCAAAACTTGCCGCATAATGTTGAGTTTCCACAGGAGCAGTGAGCCATGGTTACTATATCCTTCGACCACTTAAGGCGCCGCAACCTTCATAAGACGACTCCCTTTGCTTGTTATCTTGTAATCTGTACTTGTGTAAAACTTGTAATCTGTATTTGCGTTTTCGTGTGATGTGTTTTGATTATCTTCATATCTATATGTTTACTGATCAAGGCGTTGCGACTGTCATTCTTCAAATGAAAGATTTTATCAACATTTTCTTACTTTCTCTTTTCCTGCCTCTCACAACAGTCTGAAGGACCTTCTTCTGAATAACTTCAACAACGGTATATATCATTCAAATCTTTAAGAGCCATTTGTTTTCTGCGTTTCATGATTGTTTAAATATCTGCTAGAAACTATGCAATATATCATATAGAATTTTAAATTAAAAATGCCCGATGAGTTGAATTATCCATTTCTAATGTTGAGCGCTTCCCCCTTCTTCAATTCTATTGCTGAGCAGAGCCCTGGTCGACGACCGGGCCGCGGGGACACTAAGCCCCGGAAGCACCTCAAGGTAGCCTCAAGGTAGGTAGCATGCCCCTCAGGTTATTTCTAATACTGAGCGTGTCTCTCTGGTCATTTCTAGTTCTGAGTACTTCCCTCTGGTAATTTACAATGCTGAGCACTTCCCTCTGGTAATTTACAATGCTGAGCACTTCCCTCTGGTAATTTACAATGCTGAGCACTTCCCTCTGGTAATTTACAATGCTGAGCACTTCCCTCTGGTAATTTACAATGCTGAGCACTTCCCACTGGTAATTTACAATGCTGAGCACTTCCCTCTGGTAATTTACAATGCTGAGCACTTCCCACTGGTAATTAATAATGCTGAGCACTTCCCACTGGTAATTTATAATGCCGAGCACTTCCCACTGGTAATTTACAATGCTGAGCACTTCCCTTTGGTAATTAATAATGCTGAGCACTTCCCTTTGGTAATTAATAATGCTGAGCACTTCCCTCTGGTAATTAATAATGCTGAGCACTTCCCTCTGGTAATTAATAATGCTGAGCACTTCCCTCTGGTAATTAATAATGCTGAGCACTTTCCTCTGGTAATTAATAATGCTGAGCACTTCCCACTGGTAATTTATAATGCCGAGCACTTCCCACTGGTAATTTACAATGCTGAGCACTTCCCTTTGGTAATTAATAATGCTGAGCACTTCCCTTTGGTAATTAATAATGCTGAGCACTTCCCTCTGGTAATTAATAATGCTGAGCACTTCCCTCTGGTAATTAATAATGCTGAGCACTTCCCACTGGTAATTTATAATGCTGAGCACTTCCCTCTGGTAATTTATAATGCTGAGCACTTCCCACTGGTAATTAATAATGCTGAGCACTTCCCTCTGGTAATTAATAATGCTGAGCACTTCCCTCTGGTAATTAATAATGCTGAGCACTTCCCACTGGTAATTTATAATGCTGAGCACTTCCCTCTGGTAATTTATAATGCTGAGCACTTCCCACTGGTAATTAATAATGCTGAGCACTTCCCTCTGGTAATTAATAATGCTGAGCACTTCCCACTGGTAATTAATAATGCTGAGCACTTCCCTCTGGTAATTAATAATGCTGAGCACTTCCCTCTGGTAATTTATAATGCTGAGCACTTCCCTCTGGTAATTTATAATGCTGAGCACTTCCCACTGGTAATTTACAATGCTGAGCACTTCCCTCTGGTAAACACCACTGAGGGTAATGTGCATCCAGTATAAACCACTAAAATAAATTATGTCTTATATAAAATGACGAAGGCAATGCACGTCCAAAATAAACCATTACAGGTAAAGAACACGTCTGGTATAACATACCAGTGAAGGTAACGAGTGTCTGACATAGACCACCAAGGTAATCCACCTCCCAAAATAAACAACTTGAGGTAATCTACTTCCCCAAATAATAGACTGAAGGTAATCCACGTCTAAGATAAACTACTGGAAGTAATCCACGTCTAAGATAAACTACTGGAAATAATCCGTCTAAAATCTCCATTGAGAGTAATCCACGTGTAACAGTGACAACCATTGTCAAACTCGACTACCCACATATATATCAACAAGTAAATCTTTAATGCTGAATATATAACGAGGTTACTGACAGAACATTTCCATTCAATACATTGTTTGCTTCGTGAGGCGTGGCCCACTTAGCCAACACCTGCAACGCAAGTACTGGCGTCCGCCCACGTGGTGTGCTCTCTCTCCCTCTAGCCTCATATAAGACAGCTACACAATCAGGCACATCACTTGTGACTCCTGCGCTAAGATCACGATGGTGGAGGTGAGAGCGTTGTGGCTGCTGGTGCTGGTGCTGGCGACGGTGTCTACGCAGGCGCAGGTGAGTCCACTGGCTGGTCCCACCCAACGTTTCTACTTTATTTTGTACCGTGTTCTAAATTAGTTTAATTGTATATAATGTCTGCCTTAAGTATGGGAAAATCTCTAGAGCAGGATGGACATCGAACCAATGTCCTGGTTTGTGTCAACTTTCGCAGGTCGCGTTCATCAATTTAGTATTATCAGAGAATTATAGATTTAATACTTTGAGTGATTATTTGTTTTCTTTCCTTTAGAATCAACTAGATATAATTATCTTGGGTTTCTTTTGGTTCTTGTATAAAACTCATGAAGGCTTCACCTCTCATCACCCTGTGATTAATGCTAGCAGTTAACCTAAACAACAACAATGTACTCTAAAATATCCCCTGAGACAACTCTGAGAGATATAATCAAGCATGAAACATTCAATAAATGTTTTCCATTGATTTACTGAAATTAAATGGAAATCTGTGGAATTACTGAAAATTCTGAGTATATCCTACATCACCAGTTTTCGGACGTTGTAACAAAGGCTAATGAGTGCATTGTGAAGATGGTCAGTTTCATTAATGTTAATCATAATACTTTTGCTCTATCAGACCAGATCAAGTTTTCAACTGTGCAACAGGGAAGCACTTGCCACAAAAAGAACGAAAGTTTAAACTAATACGCCTTCTTGAAGGACGAAAGGAATATACTAAATTCCATGGTGATGTCTTCAAAATGAGGTATCAGAAACGGTTTGATCCTTTGTCGAAGTAACACGTTTTAAGACAAGAGCTGAATCAAAACGTTTTAATGTAGCAAAAGAAACGTCTCATGCTCGGAGATACTTGAAATCGCAAGAGATCGAGGTTATTCCACTGATAAACTTTTACCTTTAAGCTAATAACACGCACATCCCACTGTTACCAAAGATGAAACAAAGTCAGTTTCTGCCCGAAACGCTGCGCGTACTAGTGGCTTTATAAGATTGTAATTACTATACTATGTATCCTTACAACCCCGATGTACCTTCTTGTATATATATATATAAATAAATAAATAAATAAATAAATAAATAAATAAATAAATGAAGCACTATTAAAACCAACATATCAGTACACAAGGAGTATAGTCGAGTTCGTTCGCGACACATAATCGGGAATTCCTGATTCAAATCCCTGGTAGGACAGACATAGTTGGCCACGTTTCCTCTCACCTAATGCATCTGTTCACCTAGCAGTAAATAGGCACCTAGGAGTTAAGTCAGCTTGCTGTGGGGGGTTGCATTTTGGGAGTTCAGTAATTCGACACTGGGGTGGACCTCGATATAAACATATATACAAAGACTACCTATCCCCCGACAAAATGAATCATTATTGCTACTGTGGGATACACAATTCTAACTTTGGGGTATATAGTCAATATGCCTGCGAGACAACCTTAACAGGTTTACATTCTTCACTCAAGCGCTGGACACAAAGGCACTACACTCACTCTTCTATATACAGTTCGTAAAATAATTACATTTAATCAACAATATTCGCTGACAATAAATTAGATGATTAAACATGAGATGTCAGTTATTACAAAGTAAATGTGTGTAAAGGAAAAGGATTAGTAACCGTTGTTCATGCAGGGCGGCAAGAGGGACTGTGAGGCGGCTGGCGGGAGATGTGGTTCCCGCCAAAACCTGTGACGTCACCTCTTCTCAACATGGCTGCCGGGGGCAAGATGACGTCTGCTGCATTAACACTCCATCACGCGGTGAGGCTTTAACGTCCATTTCTAAGTTTCTTTAGACAAATGTCCGAATACTTTTGGTAGCGTGGTCGGAAGCATTAAAGAACTAGTTATTAGCACCACAGGTTACTGGAGCCGGGATGTAATTCCTAATTAGAGATGTTTTGCTTCATGCCACCAACAAGTCTAAAAAACTGTTAGTCAACCTAAGGTGATATTTTTCGCAGGGTTCTATGAACCTCAGAGCAAATTACGGAAGATTACCAGTAATCTCAGGGAACCCCCTACCTGGCTGACACTCTTAAGGCTCAACAGGGATAAAAATTAGACAATAGACGTGTAGAGCAGCAGGGTTAATCATTATTGGCTGATAATTTAATGAAATATAACAAGAGTATATATTTATTACCTATTTCAATTTACTAATTACTGTTTAAAAACAAAATTGCATTTTTTTTATTTTACATGTGGCTAACTGGTTAAAACATTGTGTGCATTTTATAATGATTTTGTGAGAACATCAGTAGTCGGAGTGCGAAGAAAAGGGTTAAAGGAAAAACCTTTAACTGTAGAAGGAGTAGAAGCTTTTAACATATGGGTCAAGATCTTACAAAATTTTGCAAGTGGAATCCTTCATGGTGGCAAGGAATGGAAGAATACGAGGAAAGATATAACAAATTTGAACCGAGAGGGAATCCTAAAAGTGAGACATCGGTACAGAAAAAGGAAGGGTGGTGAAAGGGAACAGGGCCTATATGAGGGGTAACACTAATACCACGGCACAAACGAGTGTGAGGATACTGCAGGCATCGTGCGAGGTATCGAAAGCAGTAATGATTACGACGATCCTGTAGAGACAGATTGTTGGTTTAAATATACATGCTCTAGGTAGGAGATGCAAGAGGGGCACCAGAGCTGAGACGGAACCCAGTATGGTGCAGAGCATCAAGACGACGAAGGAACTAAGAGGAGGTAGAGGAGTAGGTAGGGTAGCCATAATCAAGTTTACATAGCACGATTGAAAGAGTGCTAACAGAGGATCATGCTTCTTTCAGCTCCCCAGGAAGTATGAGACAAGACTAAGTTAGATAAGTGCCTTAGAGCATTCAGAGATAAGATATATGTGGTGACCAAGGCAAGCGAGTGTCAAAGATAAACCCCAAAAGTATAGCAGAATCTTTATACAGAAGGGGATTACCATAAAGCGACCAGGGCGTACGAAAAACGATCTGCTTCCCAGTAAAGGTCATATCACAAGTTTTAGTCATAGAGAACTTGAAGCTATGATTGGTGGCCCAGGACGAAACGGAATCAATTGCGAGTTAGATCTGGTATTGGTGGAAATCACCCCGACAGCAGATTGAGATCAACACAAAAGGCAGAGAAAATGCCAGTGGAAAATAAGAAGACCATTTAGGGAAACTAGGAAAATTAGTAGTATTCAGAACACTACTTTGGGAAACACCTTCATATTGTTGAAAAGAGTCAGACAGTGGTGCCAAGTCTCTCTTTAAACGAACTGATAGCTTAGAAGGAAGCCTCTGCGACAAAGACCAAAAAAATGGAGTTGGGATAAAATATTGTATCCCCAAGTGGTGTCATAAGTCTTTTCCAGGTCATATATAAAAAAAAGGAACAACAGAGGTCTGCGACTGTCTTTTCTAGACCGCGTGCTTACAGGCGTACAGCTCGAACACAGTCTGAATTCCTCCAGTAACGCGCTGCCTAGTTTTCTTAATGAAACATTTGGCTGTTGTTTGGTTACCACACGGCCCACAACTAATTACGTTCAAGCTTTTCTTGAACTGTGCTTCGTTCTTTTTCTGTTTTCGATTCTTGTGCATATCGTAAATAAAGACCAAAATGTTATCTCTTAATTTGATTAGGTTGGGTTAGGTTTGATTAGGTAAGGTTGGAATAGATTTGGTTAAAGATCAGTGATGACGTACGAATGAAACTTTTCTCAGGTCTTAGACTAGGTTTTAAAGAGGGCGTGTGAGAAGGGAATGAGGCGGACGATTTTGTTGATACTTCAGAATGAAAACCACTACTTTAATCCGAATGAGTCTTCTCTATATTAATGTACTTATTATTTCTCATTTTTATAGAGAAAAGCGAAGCTACAAAAATCAAAGCTAGTAGAGAAAGAAAAACAGGGAGAAAGAGGAAGCAGTTCAGGACAAATAAGAATAAGGCAATTAAGAAACACATTACACATAAACTGAAAAATCCCCAAAATAAAGTGAGGAAGCTGAGAGCTGGTCGCCATGACACCAGAGATGAAGGTGACGACAGAGACGGATATGAAGGAGGCAACGCTTGCAAGGAGATGCGCGGACAGTGTCACCCCAAGAAATACAAGTGTAAGAAGATTAAAGCCAAGGGATGCGCAAGAGGAGAAAAATGCTGTAAGTAACTCCTAAGTGTGTGTGTGTGTGTGTGTGTGTGTATGTGTGTGTGTGTGTGTGTGTGTGTGTGTGTGTGTGTTTGTGTGTACACAACTAGCTGCTCTTTTCAAAGCTTCAGCTCTCGGGCACCAACTCTCAACCTTCTATCCTGTATTATACAAGTTACTCAGCCCTGTTGCTTCTGTCATATCTGCACTTTAAGCAGTGAATAGTGTGCTTCAACAATTAGTCTTGTTAATGCATTCCATCTATTTATTGACAAAAACAAATATATATCACTCTCTCATTCGGGTGCCTAATTTGCACCGGTGTTCGTGAACGCCCGAGCCAAATAGTTTGTCCTGTAAACTCCCTAATATTTTGTACATAGGGATCATGTATCTCCTACATCTTGTCTCTTCCAATAACGTGATTTGAATCAATTTAGTTATTCCTTGCAATTTATGCCACTTATCCATGAGTCTATTATACATAGAGCCTAATATACCTAGATCCTAGTATACCTAGAGTCTAGTATACCTAGAGCCTGTCAGCAGATTAGTTTTGATGAGAAAAGGACCACCACTGCTCTTTCCTCCAAGGTGGTCAGGTCGAGTCCTCTCAGCTCCGACACAACCTTTACCACACAAGGTTTCTTGCCTAATTATATATATATTCTTTGGATGGGGATTCCATTGCTGAAAATGCATATTAAAGGGGCAGATCTTATATAGGTTCTATTTAGCTTTCTGAAAGCCTTTATATTAAGATTGATAAAGCTATTCAACTATTTAGCCAAACCTTAGGTTAAAGTAAATTAACTATTTTCTTGTGATGAGTTGAGTCCAGTAAGCAAACCGGCTGATGTTGCAACTACCTTATCAGTATCCAATGAAAGATTAAGTTTTCATAGTAACCTTCTTATTATCTAGTCCCTCCCAATTCTTGTCTGATCTCCTCTTTAATCATCTCTGATTATCTGAGTCTTTCGTATTCTGGTCTTCCAGATTCACTGGGAGCTCTGGGTAGCTGTGTAGAAGTTTTTTGCCTGGGACTCTGTGTCACTCTCTGCTTCACTTCTAACTTTTATGTACTCATTCCACTCTTCTGCAGTTACTGTGGTTAGCTTTCATTATTTTTTACATGAATGTCCTTTTGCCTAAAAGCATTATTTCCTATGCATATTTAAGCCCGTTTTAAATTTGCTGATTATATTCACCCTAGGGAGAATATAATGATTTGTTATATTCTCCCTAGAAAATATTTGTTACATTCAAATCAGAGAATATACTCTGATTTGTTGGTAATCCCCTATGCACAGTCCTATTCTTTTTGTTTCACTCTCCTATTGTTTATTAATGGATTTCTATTACATGTAATAAATATTCAAATTATCACTTTTTTCATATGTGCATTATAAAATCGTATTTTTCTATGTCAGCCTCTCCGTGTGTTAAAATCAGGTGAAATTTTACCTGGGAAGTCATCAAATTTTCGTGTTGCCTCATAAAAATATTGTCAAAATGTTCATCTGTGCTATCTCCATTAGGCTTACTCAGCGTGTTTGCTCTCTTCCTGATGGGCTTAACGTTTTCCAACCCAATTTTCATATAGTTGAATTCCCTCTATTACGGTCATGTTTGCTCTCAAGAGCAAACAAAAGCAAACTGCTTTCTTAATGAGTTACTCCATTTCTATTATCATAATACTGTTTAGGTCTATCGTAATTTTCAAATTGGTTGTAGATTACCGCCGTCATCATTTTTTCAATCCTTTTATGTTTTTTCTTGTGAGGAATCAGAGTAACTATTTGCCCCTTTGTAGCAAAATTAAAATGATCTTTCGTTGCCTGTCTAATAATCCTTGGGATTATATTTGGCTTTGATTCCAATTACTTGTTTTTTTTATCACACCGCATCTTATTGATACGGTCTCATAACACTCCTCCGTGTTGATGTACTCACCTAATTGTACTCACCTAATTGTGCTTGCGGGGGTTGAGCTTTGGCTCTTTGGTCCCGCCTCTCAACCGATGTGTCCCATATCCCGTGTCTTCGTGTTTGATTTCCACATCAATGTATTAAAGAATATATTGAAGAGTATAATATATTATGTTCATCATTTCCACTTATATTAAAGAACATAAATGACACATAACCACGTAAACAATTAACAACAGAATACTTTAAAGATATATTATGAAATATACACTGAAGGCGAGTTTACTATTGTATATTTCATTTACAGGTCATGGAACGCATGATAAACCGCATGATGTGGCGGGTCCCCCAGGTCCCCCTGGTCCTCCTGGTCCCCCTGGACCTACTGGTCCTTCTGGGTCTGATGGTCACCATGGTAAACCAGGTCCGTCTGGTCATGACGGTAAAGACGGCGTTCCCGGTACTCCAGGCAAGGACGGCATTCCAGGCACCAACGGCACCAACGGTACCAACGGTACCAACGGTACTAACGGAATTAACGGCACAGACGGTGCTCCCGGTAAAGACGGTAAGGACGGTGCTCGAGGCATGCCTGGTCATCCAGGTAAGGACGGCTCTCCAGGCAAGGACGGTATTCCAGGCACCAACGGTACTAACGGCAAGGACGGGGCACCTGGCAGGGACGGGGCTCACGGGGAACGAGGACATCCAGGTCATCCAGGACCTGCTGGCCCCCCTGGTCCTGCAGGACCTTCAGGTGCAAATGGCACTAACGGTGCTGATGGAGCCCCGGGGCGTCCTGGTGCTGATGGCCATCCAGGATCTCAAGGCCCTCCAGGTCCTCCAGGACCTGGAGGACCACAAGGATCACAAGGACCGCAAGGACCGCAAGGACCACAAGGAAATGAAGGACACATGGGCCCTCCAGGACCCACGGGCCCTACAGGACCCATGGGCCCTAAAGGGTCTCCAGGGCCTAAAGGTCCTCCAGGAAATAATGGACATGGAAATCATGGAGGTGGCAATAATGGACATAATGGAGGTGGCAATAATGGACATAATGGAGGTGGCAATAATGGAGGTGAAAATACTGGACATGATGGACATAACAATAATGGAGATGACAATGATGGACATAATGGACATAACAATAATGGAGATGACAATGATGGAGATGACAATGATGGACATAATGGACATAACAATAATGGAGATGACAATGATGGACATAATGGACATAACAATAATGGACATAACAATAATGGACATAACAATAATGGACATAACAATAATGGCCATAATGGACATAACAATAATGGAGATGACAATGATGGACAAAATGGACATAACAATAATGGACATAACAATAATGGACATAACAATAATGGAGATGACAATGATGGACAAAATGGACATAACAATAATGAACATAATGGACATAACAATAATGTACATAATGGAGGTAACGATAACGGACATAACAATAATGGACATAATGGAGGTAACGATAATGGACATAATGAAGGTTTCAATAATGGAAATAACTCAAGTGACCAGACTGAACATAATGGAAGTGATGATAATAATAAGAATAATGATGACGATAACAGAAATTAAAATAATCTACATATAAATCATGGAAATAACCGGCCTGGAAATGGAAATGTTGAAAATGGATACAATAACAATGACACTTATGGAGAGGATTCTGGTAAGGAAATGTAAGCTCTGGGGTAATGGTCCTTCTCAGTCAATCATGACCTTGGAGCTGAGGAGAGTAAACCATAGGGAAGACCATAACTTTAACACTCACAGCCAGGACCACAGGAAGGTATATGGATCAACACCCACAGCCAGGACTACAGGAAGGTATATGGATCAACACCCACAGCCAGGACTACAGGAAGGTATATGGATCAACACCCACAGCCAGGACTACAGGAAGGTATATGGATCAACACCCACAGTCAGGACCACAGGAAGGTACATGGATCAACACCCACAGCCAGGACTACAGGAAGGTACATGGATCAACACCCACAGTCAGGACTACAGGAAGGTATATGGATCAACACCCACAGTCAGGACTACAGGAAGGTACATGGATCAACACCCACAGTCAGGACTACAGGAAGGTATAGGGATCAACACCCACAGCCAGGACTACAGGAAGGTATAGGGATCAACACCCACAGCCAGGACTACAGGAAGGTACATGGATCAACACCCACAGCCAGGACTACAGGAAGGTACATGGATCAACACCCACAGTCAGGACTACAGGAAGGTACATGGATCAACACCCACAGTCAGGACTACAGGAAGGTATAGGGATCAACACCCACAGCCAGGACTACAGGAAGGTATAGGGATCAACACCCACAGCCAGGACTACAGGAAGGTACATGGATCAACACCCACAGCCAGGACTACAGGAAGGTACATGGATCAACACCCACAGCCAGGACCACAGGAAGGTATATGGATCAACACCCACAGCCAGGACCACAGGAAGGTATATGGATCAACACCCACAGCCAGGACCACAGGAAGGTATATGGATCAACACCCACAGCCAGGACCACAGGAAGGTATATGGATCAACACCCACAGCCAGGACCACAGGAAGGTATATGGATCAACACCCACAGCCAGGACCACAGGAAGGTATATGGATCAACACCCACAGCCAGGACCACAGGAAGGTATATGGATCAACACCCACAGCCAGGACTACAGGAAGGTACATGGATCAACACCCACAATCAGGGCTACAGGAAGGTACATGGATCAACACCCACAGCCAGGACTACAGGAAGGTACATGGATCAACACCCACAGCCAGGACTACAGGAAGGTATATGGATCAACACCCACAGTCAGGGCTACAGGAAGGTATATGGATCAACACCCACAGCCAGGACTCCAGGAAGGTATATGGATCAACACCCACAGTCAGGGCTACAGGAAGGTACATGGATCAACACCCACAATCAGACCTACAGGTGTAGAGGTGAATGGCTCCACAACCTGTAACTCGTTACTAAGCAATGAGAACCAACGCACTGCATGCTGTATAGTACAGTTGAGTCCTCCATATTTTATATTATGGTTTTTGTTGTCAACTTGTTCCACAGGTACTTTATTTCAAAGTTGTTTTTGTATTTACTTTACCAGCTGACTCATATAGTAGTGAATAAGTCTCTTCACCAAAACTGTCATCAGTTATTGTATAAGCTGAGTTATCAACCGCTATGTTTGATAACACAAACGTACCCAAATGTTCAATCAGTTTTTTATATAATTTATTTAGTATATTGTTGCATAAAATATAAGCAAAAATTCTTTCTGCGCAACTTTATGATTTTCTGTAATATATTTGTGAGAATATAATTTGCACGTGAGTAATGTATTTTATTTTCCTTACATTATTTTGAAAAGTTTTTACTGACATATAGTTTTGATTTTTCAACTAAATATTAGCAAGAAATTAAACAAAATATTAAATTAATTCAAATATTAAAAGGAATAATCTAACTTGAAAGAATAATATTAAAATAAATAATTAATATGAAATTAATACAAAGCTGTATAGCAGAGAATGTGTGTACTCACCTATTTGTGCTTGCGGGGGTTGAGCTTTGGCTCTTTGGTCCAAAAACACACACTGTATGTGTGTGTGTGTGTGTTGTGTGTGTGTGTGTGTGTGTGTGTGTGTGTGTGTGTGTGTGTGTGTATGTGTGTGTGTGTGTGTGTGTGTGTGTGTGTGTGTGTGTGTGTGTGTGTGTGTGGTGTGTGTTGTGTGTGTGTGTATGTGTGTGTATGTGTGTGTATGTGTGTGTGTGTGTGTGTGTGTGTGTGTGTGTGCGTGTGCGATGATGAACGGAGCAACTCCTGGTACCCCCCTTTTATTAAGCATATATTAAGACAACCGAAAACAGCAAGTGACAACCTTTACTTTCAACAACAATGTAGATCAGTTTGACCGTGAGAGGGACTGCAGGAGGGACTCTGTGATAGTCATGTCAGAGTCTCGCCAGCTACTGGATTGCGTACTTACTGCAGGAAGTACACCGTAATATCCAGGGGGCTGGATTCATCACGCAGCTATCCAACTTCCTGGGAACCTTTCTCTTATCACGATTGTTTTGGTTACGCCACGATAGGGAGCCGGTCGGCCGAGCGGACAGCACGCTGTACTTGTAATCCTGTGGTCCCGGCTTCGATCCTGGGCGCCGGAGAGAAACAATGGGCAGAGTTTCTTTCACCCTATGCCCCTGTTACCTAGCAGTAAAATAGGCACCTGGGTGTTAGTCAGCTGTCACGGGCTGCTTCCTGGGGGTGGAGGCCTGGTCGAGGACCTGGCCGCGGGGACACTAAAGCCCCGAAATCATCTCAAGATAACTCAAGATAACGATTCAACAGTTCCCACACTACAACCTTCTTAAGGACACCGCTCCCGGCCAAGTGACCTCCAGACTTCTTCTGACTTTACGTAAACCTTCTAACTTTTACTTAGAGATTTGTATCTGCTTTGCTAACAATATATGCTCTGAGCGTTTGTAACTTGTATTAAACATTTTCTTAATATATACAATTGTCATAAGATATTGTATAATTGCTTAGATTGAATCAATGGATGATACCAACAATCTTAAACTACGCAATAAAATTTACCCAGAAAGTTATCAATTATTTTATAAATTATCAACCTATACATTAAATTAATTCATACTAAATCAAATA
>NC_091227.1:21496177-21498677 GCF_040958095.1 Procambarus clarkii | reverse complement strand
TATAAACATTTACCAATTTATCCCGCCTGTTCTAACACACATTGTCCCGATATACAAGAAAGGAGATAGACAGGAGGCACTGAACTACAGGCCAGTATCCCCAACTTGCATACCAAGCAAGTTGATGGAGAAGATTGTGCGGAAAAAGCAGGTGGAACATCTGGAGCGAAGGAACTTTGTGACACAACATCAACATGCCTTCAAGGATGGCAAGTCATGCCTCACAGGATTAATTGAATTCTACGATCAGGCAACAAAAATCAGGCAAGAAAGATAGGATGTTCAGACTATATTTTTGGATTGCCAAAAAGCCTTTGACACAGTACCACACAGGAGGCAAGTGCAAAAGTTGGAGATGCAGGCAGGAGTAAATAGGAAACTGCTCCATTGGATAAGGGAGAACCAAAGAAACAGAAGCCAGCGAGTCACTGTGACGGGTAAGGCCTCAGATTAGCGAGAAGTCACTAGTGGAGTCCAGCAGGGTTCAGTCCTTGGACCTATACTGTTTCTGATATATATGTAATGATCTCCCAGAGGGTACAGAATCGTTCCTCTCATTGTTTGCTGATGATGCAAAAATTATGTGGAGGATTAAGACGGAGGAAGATAGTATGAGGCTACAAGATGACCTAGACAAACTGAGTAAATAGTCCAACAAATGGCTACTAAAGTTCAACCCGAGTAAACGTAAGGTAATGAAGCTAAGCAGTGGAAACAGGCCAGACACAGGATACCGAATGGTAGATGAAGTCCTTCATGAAACGGACCGAGAAAACGATCTAAAAGTTGACATCACACCAAACTTATCTCCTGAAGCCCAGATCAAAAGACTAACATCTGCGGCGAATGCAAGGCTGCCTAATATCAGAACTGCCTTCAGGAACCTGTGCAAGGAATCATTCAGAACCCTTGTATACCACATATGTAAGACCAATCCTGGAGTATGCGACCCCAGCATGGAGTCCGTATCGTGTCAAGCACCAAACGAAACTGCAAAAAGTTCAGAGGTATGCCTCTAGACTAATTCCATATCTAAGAGGCATGAGTTACGAGGAAAGGCTGCGTGAAATGCACCTCACGACACTGGACGACAGGGGAGGAAGTGGAGACTTGATCAATACCTACAAAATTCTCAGAGGAATTGACAAGGATGATAAACATAAACTGTTTAACACGGGTGGTACGCGAACAAGGGGACACAGATGGAAACTGAATACCAAAATGAGCCACAGGGACGTTAGAAAGAACTTTTTCAGTGTCTTGTGAAATGCATTAGGCAGTAATGTGGTGGAGGCAGTCTCCATACACAGTTTTAAATGTAGATATGATAGAGCCCAGTAGGCTCAGGAATATGTACACCAATTGATGGACAGTTGAGAGGCGGGACCAAAGAGCCAGAGCTCAAACCCCGCAAGTATAACTAGGTGAATACATTGTAACCCTCTTCGTTAAAAGCACTGACGAAGACTCGGATAATAATAAGGTACTTTCGTGTTGAACTTCTTGCCCGTCAACCACGGGAGAGTAACCACAAGATCTGACTGAATAGCTGACTACAAACATACTTCAAGACAAAAATACACTGTCTATACAATGTAGTTGTATGAAAATATAACAACTGTCGTATTTTCATAGAACCTCAGTACCTCAAGAGGTATCTTTGAGGTAGGAGTACCTACCTCTAGTCACAAGTAACAACATAACAAGGGATCACTGAAACTGACACCACGAAAGATTACTAAAGTAAAAATAGGAATGCGGTAAAAAATATGATAATTGTGTATCCAGAAAATAAATGTTTATTATGAAGAAATTTATCATGATAAAACGTAAAATGTTAACAATAGTTTTCTGTGCAGGGCGGAAAGAGGGACTGTGAGGCGGCTGGCGGGAGATGTGTTCCCGCCAAAGCCTGTGACGTCACCTCTTCTCAACATGGCTGCCAGGGGCAAGATAAAGTCTGCTGCATTAACACTCCATCAGGCGGTGAGGCTTTACCATTCACTTCTGAGTTTTTACTTTAAATATTTCTGAACAGGCTGACGATTCATGTAAGAATATCTGGCATATCTTGTGTTTAAGTCGTATATTTATACCTCCCGAAGTTCCTGTACTCTGTCACACTTGCTCTTGAAGCCGTGGATGGTGGCAGTTTCACTACCACCTCTCGTTCAAGTTCCTTCCATTTGTATATCACTATTACTGAATACCAGTATTTCCTTCCATATTTCTGGTCCTACTGTTTCCAACTTCCAACTGTTTCCACACTTTCTGTTGTCCCTCACTTGGAAATATGACTCTGTCCACTTTGACTACTCCCCTTAACATATTGTTCGTTGTGATTACAGTAGATACCAATGTCGTTTGATTTAATTTTCTTAGCTTCCCTCGTGGCCCTTTTGTTATATCTGGTACATGTCTAGTGGCCTATCTACTAAGAAAAACTTCTAGTTATTAAGTAAGGGTTCCATGCTGGAGCTGCATATTCTAGAACTGGCCT
>NC_091227.1:21446793-21495677 GCF_040958095.1 Procambarus clarkii | reverse complement strand
TTGATAACCAAAGCGTTTATTTCTGGCAAATAGCTAGTTAGAGAGTACTTACCGAACATAAGAATTAATGAAGACCTGAAGTTGCATACAACCGCACCAAGACCAGTTTTTTTTATTATTATTATTTTCTACCACAGATGTGGCCAGACATTTACAATGCTAACCAGCATATATACATTTTCTTCTGTCCTCCATGTACAGGGTTAGAGAAGTGTTAAACATATAGTTCAAGGGTTTATTGAACACTTAACCACAGAAAGTGATTCGGTGCTTTTAAAATGCTAAGCTAACCTGGAGGACCACACTACAAGAGGACTCTTTTGCAGGTCACAACCACCGAACAAACAAATACACCCCCTAGGCGTGAGCAGGACACCTAGGTCCAGGTATTCCAGGTGGGGATGAAGGTCAGCACAGCCTTCTGCTGCCACAAGCAATATCCGCACCCTTCAATACATAAGTCGTTCGTGTTACAACTTGCTTGCAAGCAAATATAGCAGGTAATGGATGGGTCCATTATAACATATAATGAATCCATCTGATAACACCGAATCTATATTCAGTGTTGCGACACTCAAAGGTTAACTGTCACTCCTCCCAGAGTTGACAGTTTAACACTTCACAGTCTCACTAAATCCAAACACACACAAAAAACTTGTTGCGAGATATACTCTGATTGATCCGGGATTGGGTAATTACTGATCAAAATTTAATATGTACACATCAACAATTAGTTAACCCGGGTTTTGTACTTACATTCAAAAACACCATTCATACTCCCTCGACGATGATTAAGGCGCCTTCGTACGATTGTCGATCTTCTTATGCGAGGGAGCTAAACATTGAATCCACAATGTTGAATCAAGCTCATACCTCCATCTTTCCCGACGACAAAGTAAATCCAGGAGTAATTTGGTTGTACCACGCGAGCTGGCCAATCACCTTGACACGACCATCAATAGCCCTAGCGTAATCATAACCCCACACTGAACAGTCTATAAGAATGCTGGGGACATTAACCCACTTCCTGAGAAAAGAAGCAGCACACTTTCCCCACACTTTTCCACTTTTCCGCGCGACTGTAGAACGCATGAACACATGCACGTACAGGCGAGCGGTTATCTCCTCTACTCAACCCTGATAGCACGACCTCCACGAGTTCTCCTACCGTCAAAATCTTTCACACTACTTCTTTGGATTTTTCACAGTTGACTGTCACTAATGATGCTTCACTGCTGTGCTGACAATCACTTCCTCTAAGAGTCCTACGTGACACTGAGTCTTACCAATGTGATTTAAGATATGATACTAACACGAGGAACTGGCTCTTCTTATGCCGGTTAAACTGAGATTTCACCTCTATCTCTCCTTTCTATGAAATCACATCTCTCTCTTTCACAGGTATTTCACACTGCTATTTTTGTTCTAATGAACACCAGATACCTGTACTACCCATTGATTCGGATATGGAATAGTACTAGTGTTTAGGTAAACTGTTATTCTGAGGACTTAGGACAAAGGGGCCATGCCTTGGAGCTCATTAGGCTATCCTCCTCCAGGAGAGTCTTCGACCGAATGAAGCCCAGGGGTACTTTACGTGCCCTCCAGGATTCTTTGACGTCATCACCTGTCGACCAATCACATGCATAGGCCTGTTCCATTATGGTTAGTTCCACAGCGTCTCACCAGGAGAGAGACTGTCTCTGGAGGGGAATGAGGGGTTCTGTGATCACCAAACCAATGGTCCTTGTGAGGGGAGGCCTCTACTGACCCTCCCACTACACTCTGTAGCAACATTCTCCCCCCCACCCCCTCCCTTGCTGGGTATCCCCATGGTACTGGTACCCCAGGCCTGGTCTTGAAGCTGTTGCGACTCTATTGCAACAGATCCAGATGACCCAGGTCAAAACCGATAATCTCTCTGGACTACTCATATCAAAACGAATCCATAGATACCTAACCTGATACACTTTGGATATTAAATAAGAAAGTTGTATGTTGACCAAACCACACACTAGAAATTGAGGAGACGACGACGTTTCGGTCCATCCTGATAACAGGACCATTAACACAATCGACTTGATAATGGTCCAGGACGGATCAATACGTCGTCGTCTCTTCGATTTCTAGTATGGGTGGTTTGGTCAACATTTTTTAGCCACGTTATTGTGACTCATTATCTGCAACAAAGTTGTATCTTGCAAGCACTAATCCAAGCAATAAATGTGTGCGTTGAGAGATCTATCTCTCACAATCAGCAAGAGCCACACATTTCAGACTACAGTCCCTCTATACTGCAACGGTTCTCCCCCTTTGCTGCCTCAATGGACACCAAATACAGGTATATTTGCTGTATGGAAGAGTCTGAGAGGTATTGTCAATATTGCTTGCTTTGCCACAGCATAGAGGACTCGAACTCGAGGCACAGCGAAGTTAATGAAATTAGGAAGAGCTTACTACAGATGGGTATCCAGCAGCGAGCTCTGTTTTCTAGTGTCCTGCAACTCTGTTGGTCTCTTTAAACGGAATTGGAGTGCACTCAGCAGATAGTTGGTGTCGGACTACATGTGGAAATTGGCCTTGGCTGACACCAACAGTGACTTCAGTATTGGGCATCCAGGTGGTGTGGCCACCCATTAGAGAATCAACCAAGTCTTGTAAGTACAGAGATCTGGATCACCAGCAAAATATTGTCTCATTGGAGACTCTTCGTGACTGGGATCAAAGTGCCAAGAGTTTTCTGACAGTTCTAGACTCATCGAAACAATAAGAACCCACGCAGCTTCAACATACCTTTCCCAGCGCCTCGGTGTTGCAAAACAGGGGAAAAATTCAGATTAAAGTTTTGGTAGCTGCCCATCATCCGAGCAGTTTGATGAACTTATAGCAAGTGAAAATTAATTTTGTACCTTCAATGCAACCAATCTTGTTTAATATAGATTAATAAAGCGAGGTTTGGTAAGATAAGACATTATGTAACGCAGGTGGGAGTCCCAAATGGCTACCCAAGGTGTATATTCGTTTTTTCCGAGGCAAAGGGTCCCCACAAACATAATCAGAAGTGGTATAAATAAAGGTCTAAGTTAGAAATTCACGTTCTCAATATAATTTGTTAATATCATTGGAAATGAACAAATTTTGAAAGAAATATTGGCAGATTAGCTATTTATATCTGATGCCAAAAATACAGCTCTTATTTTCGTTTGAACTGAAATGTCGTGACAGAACGTTATGTATTTTACATCAAGATAAAGCTGCTTTCCATGTTCGGCTAATCGAACACTTGTGCGAGCTATTTGTGTGTACCAGACGTATATAAACGCAATATTTACCGTTCAGCCGTACACTTGACTACAGAACCATGAAAGATGGCGGTGAGGGCGAGCCTATTGCTGCTGCCGCTGCTGGCGGTGCTATCGTCACATGTACAGGTTAGTGCTCAGACTTGTTCAAGTGCCACCAAACGTTATTAGGCTTTGGTCGGTTAGTTCACAGACTTGTTGATGTACCAGTAAGTGTTATGAGGCTTCGGTTGGTTAATATACTTGTTACCTCGATGTAAACTATATCCCGGGGAATAAAGACACGTCTCGTAATTTAGTCGTTACATTTCGTTATCTGAACCATCTTGTATTCACCAGCTAAATAATTATGTCTTACACTGGATCGAATTAGCTAAAAGATTAATCAAATTAAGTGGATATATATTTTATTCGACTTCAAATTATCCAAGACAAATATACAGTTTTAATTTACTAATGATCACTGTTGGCTGTGAATTGAATTGTCAAGCATTCATTCTGAATTATATGGCTTTATCTGAAAGCAAATCAAATAATATTATTTCCCCTTCGGTTTTGTATTTCTATTTGCTCTCTATTACACACAAAAGATTCAGCCCATCCTGTTTTGGTAGTACTTATAGTAATGATGAGGACCATAGTAATATAGAGACGTACAACCCAATTAGAACGAATAAATCGGTACTATTGAATTTGGATAAACCGGAAAAGATTTTCTATGTTGCAAAGACAAACTAATCTAATCTAATCTAACCTTCCTAGACCTAATATACGATATCTGAGGCCTAATACATATGCTATAATATGCCTAGGAATATTTAGCTTTGTTTTTTAGCTTCATTTTTTGGACTATGAATTGAACAGTACAAAGTTCTACTAATTGCTTAGTACGTCAATGTTTGTACTATAGGACACATAGTTACAAAATGTACCTTCTACACAGGAGGGTTGAAATATCCAGAAAACTCTCGTATAGTCACTTTATAAGATGGAGACCAGTTGAGGGCTAAACAGAGCAATAAGGCCTGACAAGATTGCAGAAGCAAAAACTTGACAAAAAACAATGCCTAGTCTACATAGGGCTTAGTAAACATAATTCACACAGAACTTGCCATTTATGTTGGAAAAGCCGATTGAAGGGAAGTCAGGGAGAGTCCCCTCATGTATGGCATTAAGCAGACAGGTCATTGAAGAAGAGTGAAAATACATCACCGATGTACTTCTTCAATGACAACATTGTGTTACGTTCAAAGTGGTTGGTGGTGGTCACAAACGCCCTCCTCGTCTCCACCCTCCCAGCACACATATGCCCTTCTCATTTCCTTTATTGTACACACACGCACCCTCCCCATCCCCCCATCACTGTAACCATTTTTCATACACACCATACTTATCATTGTAAAAAGGTTGCACTCAGAATGCAAATCAGAACATAGGATTTGAAAGTCAATATCTGATTTTTTTATTGATACATGAGGTACATCTGCATTAGTGCAGCTACCCTAGATTATATGAAGTGGCGTACAGTGCGTCAAAAAAGCTAACTAGGTGATGCTAAAAATTCCCCATCACACAGGATGGTTAATCATACAGAGGAATGTGATAGGCAGTCTGCGCTGGCAGACTCCGGATGCATTTTGAGGATATCATCAACACAAGAGTGAATAAGGTAGCAGTGGTAATAAAAGTCCCCATCTCGCAGGATGGTTAGTCATACAGGGCCATATATTTAGTAGCCTGCACTGGCAAATTTTGGGTACACTGTGAGGATATCTACAAGAATACGAGAGTGAATAGAGTAATTGCAAAGCTCCAGGTACCTCATGCCAACTGGTCTGAAAGGTCTATTAACTGGGCATTCGGTGATGTAGTGTGGGAGATCATGCCGCAGTTCCTACTCACAGAATTTGCAACTGGAGTGCTCAGGATTGGGAGATCCGTCACCTGCAGCCACCTACCACAGGTAACGGTAACCCAACCTGATCCTTGCAACCACTGTGTCGCACAGTCTGGTGGACGTTTTGTGCTGCCTATAGATATAGGTTGACAAATATTTAATGCTAAAATCTATGGAGTTAATGCAAAATATTTCACTACAGTTTTCATGAAGGAGGGGCATTGGAGCCGTTCCCACTTTAGGGGTGGGGGGGGGGGCACTGGGCCAACCCTGAGACTCCCAATAAAATCCCAATTAATCCTACAAAGTCTAATGAGGCTAGCCACCAAAAACCTGGCCTCCAGGAACATTGTTGCCTGTTCCAGTCACTCACTGCTAACATTAAAGCAGTCCTATGCTACGTGAACACTGATGTGTGAAAGCCATCATTCTTTTCCGAAATTGACACATCCAAGAAACCTGCTTTCACTCACATTCTTATAAGTAAAACTAAGCATAGTGATATACTCTGAAGCTACTTTAAGCAGTAGCAAACATTCAGTGACAGGTTCTAGCAAACAATTCCCTCAACACTCTTACAGTAGACGTCAGGTTCTATGTTCAGATCAATTAACATATTCTGCTTGTGCTACCCATGGAAAGATAATATAAACAAATATGTAATTTTGTATAATTAGAAGTTCTTTTTTTAGTAAATAACTGTATGTGCAGGGCGTCAAGAGTGACTGCAAGGCGGCTGGCGGGAGATGTGTTCCCGCCAAAACCTGTGACGTCACACCTTCTCAACATGGCTGCGAGGAGAAAAATGCAGTCTGCTGCATCAACACTTTAACACGCGGTGAGGATATATTCCAAGACTTATATTTTGTTGTAATGATGAGGCACAATAGATTAAATCAAGCCACAACTCAGTAAATCTTCCAGAGATTGTTACTTTTGGAGTTAAAAGATAGAGTAATCTATCTGTCAATTCTACAGTAATATATTTTACTATGTAAGATATCTATAAAGATGTATTACCATATATCCATAGTAAGATATAATAGTGATATATCCAGTAAGTATAAAAGTAGTATAGTAATAAAGAAGTATAGTAGTTAAAGTAGTATAACTATATTACTATACTACTTTACAGTATTACTATACTACTTTAAAGAAGTATAGTAATAATTACAAATTCTCTTGCTGTAGTATTTCATTTTAATTAACAAAACTACCTCGTCCCCACACTTCAAATTCACATCAATAATTTATACAAGTCGCTTCAGTGACTTGTATAAATTATTAATAAATAAGAGGGTCTTTTAATAATGCCTCTCACATGTTTAAAAGCTGCTGTAAACAATGTTCTAAACAAGATTCAAAGAGATTGCGTTTACAGTATATGTCTGGCAGACGTGGCTCACGTGGAGTCCATCATTGATCATCATCATAACGACGTCTAATGATGAATGCAATGTGAGGCGCTCTGCCACACATATACACGCAAGCTTGAGACTTGCCTTCATTTGCGGGCTCACTATAGCCGGTGCTACTTGGAACATTTTGTTCTGAGTAGCTGAATCTAAAACAACAACAACTTGCCTTCACCTTTCGATGTGATAATCCTGAGCTCACTTTGCCACCTGTTTATACAAATCTTCTTTTGCTTGTTTTACATTCCTCAAAAATATACAGAGAATAGAGAAGCAAAGAAATATAGAAAGAGAGAGCAACTCAAGACAAATAGGAGGAAGAGAATTAGCAAGAAAGAATACAAGCTGAAGGACTCCCAAGTGAAAGTGAGGAAGCTGAGAGCTGATAATCCTGACACCAGAGATGAAGGTGACGACAGAGACGGATATGGAGAAGGAGGCAACGCTTGCAAGGAGATGGGCGGACAGTGTCACCCCAAGAAATACAAGTGTAAGAAGATTAAAGCCAAGGGATGCGCAAGAGGAGAAAAATGCTGTAAGTAACTCCTAAGTGTGTGTGTTTGTGTGTACTCACCTATTTGTGCCTCCAGGATCGAGCATTGACTCTTGGGTCTCGCCTTTCTAGCCATCGGTTGTGTATAGCAATGACTCCTGTCCTATTTCCCTATCATATTTAACTTTAAAATTATGAATAGTGTTTGCTTCCACAGGCTGCTGCTTAAGTTCATTCCATTTTCCCATTACTCTCACATTAAAAGAAAACTTCTTAACATCTCTGTGACTTATCTGGATTTTAAACTTCCACCCATATTCCCTTGTTATGTTAGTATTCAGTGTGAACATTTCGTCTACTTACACTCTGTCAATCCCCCTAAGTATTTTATATGTTTCTATCATATCTCCCACTTCTCTCCTTTTTTCTAGTGTCGTCAGGTTCAGTTCCTTCAGTCGCTCTTCAAACACCATCCCGGACAAGGCTCGTCCGTTAGTGAGACAGGAACGTCTCCTTGTAAACCCGCGTTTCGAGTTTTATTAACCTGTATTTTTCTAGACGATTTCTGTTAGTGTGTAATTCTTGGTTCCAGTACCTCCGGTGTTGACTAAAGTTACAAAGTTTTGCTTTTGTTTATTATATGCTCATTTCGTCTTTTCTATCTAGTGACACGTGATTGTCTTCAGGTGTCCTGACCTTTCCACGTCTTCGTTTTAAATAGCTGAACAAAATACTTTAGGTTTCAACTTTGCATTTTTGATTGTCAAAACTTTGATTTTGCTTTTCATATTTATTGCTTGACCGCCTATGTATCTACTAAGATTACCTTTTTTCATTAGATGTTAAATTTTGTTTATCATTCATTTTAGGTCGCTATTATTTTTATCTAATTTAACTGCTCGGGAAATTATTTCCCCGACTCGTGTTAACTTCCATGTCCGAGCGTAAGCAAGTGGCTTGATTGTGTTCCTGTTTTAACCTTTCGTGCTAACACAGGTAAACTTTTTATGAGATCAGAAAATCTTTAATAAGTTCTACAAACGGAAGCATAACATTGATATTCAACAGTAAGATATATCTCTAAGGTCCTGTTTTGTATGAGTGGATTATGAGAAAATGTGGCCCGTGAGGTTATGATAATAGGTCTCACAACAGACCACATTATTGATGATAGCAATTACAACATATCCTTAATGATATCAGTTAGATCTCACAATACAACTTCATACTGATATCAGATACAACACCATATCGATGTCAGCTTGGTCTCACAGCACACCTTCATACAGTCAGATAAGTCTCACAACATACATTTCCACATGTAAAAATAAAGCACCATTAATAACACATTACCGTGTATATCTTTAATAATACAATCGTTTTATGACATTTACGAACTATGCATTGAAGGCGCCAGTTTACTGTTTCAAATTTTACTTGCAGGTGAAGGAACGTATCATGGGTCGGGTGGACCGCCGGGTCCTCCTGGTCCCCCAGGTCCCCCAGGTCTCCCAGGCAAACCTGGAGTTCATGGACAATCTGTAAGCCAGGTCCTGCAGGTCCTGCGGGTCCTAAGGGTTCTTCAGGTCCTCTAGGTCCTCCAGGTCCTCCCGCAAAAGATGGAGTGCCTGGTAAAGACGGTACTCCAGGTGCAAAAGGTGATCCAGGCATGGCCGGTGCTTCAGGCAAAGATGGCTCTCCTGGAGTGGCCGGTCCTCCAGGCAAGGATGGCGCTCCTGGTATGGTCGGTCCTAAAGGACTGGACGGTACGCCAGGCAAGGACGGCCTTCCTGGCAAGGATGGTACAAACGGCTTAAATGGTGCACCCGGTAAGGACGGTAAAGACGGTGCTCCGGGCATGACCGGTGCTCCAGGCAAGGACGGGTCTCCAGGCACCAACGGTATTCCAGGCACCAATGGTACTAATGGAAGAGATGGTATTCCTGGGAAAGACGGAGCTCCTGGTAAGGATGGTGCTCCTGGACACACGGGACATAGAGGACATACAGGTCCTCAAGGTCCTCAAGGCCCTCCAGGCGCAAAGGGTTCTGACGGAACCCCAGGTCATAATGGTTCTGATGGTCAACAAGGGCTTCAAGGCCCTCCAGGCCCTGAAGGTTCAAAAGGATCTGTTGGACCAGAAGGACCTTCAGGACCCCAAGGGCCACAGGGACCTGAAGGACCCCAAGGTCCTGAAGGACTTCCAGGAAAACATGGGAACAAAGGAGCTACTGGACCAAAAGGGTCAGAAGGAGCTACTGGTGCTCAAGGGCCAGAAGGACCTACTGGACCTCAAGGACCAAAAGGAGATAAAGGTGACAAAGGAGATCAAGGACTACAAGGATTTAATGGTTCTCAAGGTCCTCCAGGACCTGAAGGCGCTACTGGTGCTCCGGGACCTAAAGGAGACGAAGGAGCAACTGGTCCTCCAGGTAAAAATGAAGATAAAGGAGAAAAGGTTGGAAAATAATACATGTAAACTATAGAAATTTTCCTTCTCACTCAGCAAATCAAAATCGTATAACTAAAGTGATTGAACTGTAGGTATTTGGATCAACACCCACAGTCAAGTCTGCTATAAAAGGTACATGGACCAACGATAACATTCAGTAAATCATATGAGGAAGACGCTGCTCACCATGCTTAAGCTACAGAATTTGCTGAGATAATAACTTTTAAAATAGCACCAAAATAATCCTGATACATGTTGACATTATATGACAAATACAACGAGCACTTTAGATCTTATTATTGGTAACTAATCAGCCTCACGTTTTGTATGTGACGGATTATGGTCAATCAGGTCACCAGCTGATAGACCTAAAACTATTCATAAATTAATGTTGCATAACTTGCTTTATCAGATAATGTATCAACTGGCTAATATAATGGTATTATACGCTGATGTATCAAGTCGGGTTAAATTGTTTCATCCAAGACTGAATGAGTCACTTTAAAATAATTCTTATTAGGTCATAACTTTATATATTAACTGCTGCAATGGCAGCTTATAGATCAAATAATAACTAAGGGGCAACTGTTTCATCGCCTGTGTTATAAGTAATTATGACAATACTTCAAATGTGAAACATATCTTTTGTTAAACTTTACCCCTGCTCTTAATACATTTTGAGAGTACATAACTTGCACAGAACCCATATTTTATTATCCTTACATTCCTTCCAAGATGTCAGCCCGTAACAGTATCCATGTTATAGTTGCTATGATGGTACACGAAGTCTTACATCTAGACTGGTGGTCAATATGGGAGTTGTGGGAAAATATCCATCGATAAAATATATTAGACATTAGATTATCCTAATAATCCTAATCCATTAGATTATCCTAATAATTAATCCTAAATAACATTAGGATTAATTTAAAACCCAGTCAGGAATTCGAACTTGTCGCATTGTGGATGTTTCAAATTTACTAGAATTAATGTTGTGTTGACAGATGTGCAATAGCCATTATAATTGACATATAAATATAATAATCCAAAAACATATGTGTGAAATGTTAAAATATCACTTTGTTTCGTCTTTGAACCAACATAATGAAGACATATACTAGGCTAAAAATTGAGTTTGGATATCAGTTTATTAACAATGTCAAAGAGACCAATAAATTACCCAATAAACGCTTCCATTTTCTAGTACAATTTTTGCCCTTACGTAACGAAATTCAATTAATTTATTATGCACCCCATACCCAACCCGTGGACGGTGGTGTAAAGGGTTACAGAGGCACATAATCGGTTCAGGAACTGAACCCTCTAGTTCGTTTAGCTAAGCAAATAACAATATTTTACGCTAGTTACAAAATTATTAATGTTATATATACATGTACACATACTCATGCATACATGTACATATACATACGTATACATATGTACATACACATACATATTTAATCACCCACACAAATACATACAACAAAATTATTTTGTGTCACAAGTGATTCAACAAGAGGCTCACAACAGTCACTATACAAGGCACTTGTTTACATCTGTGATGAGTCACACAGTTACTAGTCTTGCTCCACACCCACCCAACTGGGCGGCAGCTTTACAGTCATGTGCATGCATTACCTACAGTAAGCAAATTTTGGATACTTCGCTAAGATTTCGGGCAGCACATCATTATGAATGAAGTACTTACACATTTCTTGGACACCAGTGATGGTGTTATCTCTAAATTCCACGATTTTTTTACATTCCATAATATAATGACGCAAAGTATGCGAATAGTTCTGCTGACAGAGTTTACATTTAGTCAAATCTACATCAGCAGATGTTACAAATTCCCAGAGGTACTTGTAGCCGAGCCTAAGCCTAGCAGTGGTAACATGTAAAAGTCTTGTAACCTTATTGGATGACCCATAGACGTGCAGTACTTCCTACATAATAGAATGATGATAGATGGAGTAACTGGTGTGAATTTCATTTTGCCTCAAGTCTCCGAAATTTAGTTGATGTTCCCGGAATATTGCTGCCCTCAGGCTGCTCAAAGGCAGTCCAAATTGCATACGAGCGAAATGCAACTTTCTTGTAAGTTGAACTGCCATCATTCGCAGACTAACTGCTGATGTGCACGGACGTACTCCTTGCACACCACAACTGTCAGGCGGTGGACGTGTTACCAACTGGTTCCAAGAACAAAGGTGAAATACAAACTAGCGCCTACTGATGTCTTGTGTATTGGATAGTCTGTTTTGTATAAGTGCCCAAGAGAAAAAATCTCCTTTGACAATTCTTCCATTAGTCATCTCAGCCGCGGACACCTGGCCTTAGACAGAAACGGCGCCCGGGACCACTACATCAATCCTAATGACAAATAAACTTGACGTTGTTATTACAAATAGGTGTTTGTACCAAGGATGCATTGTTAATGGCGTTAACTGGCTTGTAGTCTCACTAGAACATACAACAACAAATCAGTAAACACCAATTGATTAGTTCACATTCCTATAACAGAGTTCGAATTCTTAACACTTAGTACTTCTGTAACTAGATAATATATAATTTTTCAGTTAGTAAATATTGTAGTTATAGCTCTTTAATCATATTACAACAAACTAAAGAATATGACGATACATTGTTACAACAATTAATCAATCAACTGACAAGAAGGTTGTGTGGTTGATGCAGGTAAGCGCGGATCGCACGTCTATCCAGAAACAACAGTTGCAAAACTTGCCGCATAATGTTGAGTTTCCACAGGAGCAGTGAGCCATGGTTACTATATCCTTCGACCACTTAAGGCGCCGCAACCTTCATAAGACGACTCCCTTTGCTTGTTATCTTGTAATCTGTACTTGTGTAAAACTTGTAATCTGTATTTGCGTTTTCGTGTGATGTGTTTTGATTATCTTCATATCTATATGTTTACTGATCAAGGCGTTGCGACTGTCATTCTTCAAATGAAAGATTTTATCAACATTTTCTTACTTTCTCTTTTCCTGCCTCTCACAACAGTCTGAAGGACCTTCTTCTGAATAACTTCAACAACGGTATATATCATTCAAATCTTTAAGAGCCATTTGTTTTCTGCGTTTCATGATTGTTTAAATATCTGCTAGAAACTATGCAATATATCATATAGAATTTTAAATTAAAAATGCCCGATGAGTTGAATTATCCATTTCTAATGTTGAGCGCTTCCCCCTTCTTCAATTCTATTGCTGAGCAGAGCCCTGGTCGACGACCGGGCCGCGGGGACACTAAGCCCCGGAAGCACCTCAAGGTAGCCTCAAGGTAGGTAGCATGCCCCTCAGGTTATTTCTAATACTGAGCGTGTCTCTCTGGTCATTTCTAGTTCTGAGTACTTCCCTCTGGTAATTTACAATGCTGAGCACTTCCCTCTGGTAATTTACAATGCTGAGCACTTCCCTCTGGTAATTTACAATGCTGAGCACTTCCCTCTGGTAATTTACAATGCTGAGCACTTCCCTCTGGTAATTTACAATGCTGAGCACTTCCCACTGGTAATTTACAATGCTGAGCACTTCCCTCTGGTAATTTACAATGCTGAGCACTTCCCACTGGTAATTAATAATGCTGAGCACTTCCCACTGGTAATTTATAATGCCGAGCACTTCCCACTGGTAATTTACAATGCTGAGCACTTCCCTTTGGTAATTAATAATGCTGAGCACTTCCCTTTGGTAATTAATAATGCTGAGCACTTCCCTCTGGTAATTAATAATGCTGAGCACTTCCCTCTGGTAATTAATAATGCTGAGCACTTCCCTCTGGTAATTAATAATGCTGAGCACTTTCCTCTGGTAATTAATAATGCTGAGCACTTCCCACTGGTAATTTATAATGCCGAGCACTTCCCACTGGTAATTTACAATGCTGAGCACTTCCCTTTGGTAATTAATAATGCTGAGCACTTCCCTTTGGTAATTAATAATGCTGAGCACTTCCCTCTGGTAATTAATAATGCTGAGCACTTCCCTCTGGTAATTAATAATGCTGAGCACTTCCCACTGGTAATTTATAATGCTGAGCACTTCCCTCTGGTAATTTATAATGCTGAGCACTTCCCACTGGTAATTAATAATGCTGAGCACTTCCCTCTGGTAATTAATAATGCTGAGCACTTCCCTCTGGTAATTAATAATGCTGAGCACTTCCCACTGGTAATTTATAATGCTGAGCACTTCCCTCTGGTAATTTATAATGCTGAGCACTTCCCACTGGTAATTAATAATGCTGAGCACTTCCCTCTGGTAATTAATAATGCTGAGCACTTCCCACTGGTAATTAATAATGCTGAGCACTTCCCTCTGGTAATTAATAATGCTGAGCACTTCCCTCTGGTAATTTATAATGCTGAGCACTTCCCTCTGGTAATTTATAATGCTGAGCACTTCCCACTGGTAATTTACAATGCTGAGCACTTCCCTCTGGTAAACACCACTGAGGGTAATGTGCATCCAGTATAAACCACTAAAATAAATTATGTCTTATATAAAATGACGAAGGCAATGCACGTCCAAAATAAACCATTACAGGTAAAGAACACGTCTGGTATAACATACCAGTGAAGGTAACGAGTGTCTGACATAGACCACCAAGGTAATCCACCTCCCAAAATAAACAACTTGAGGTAATCTACTTCCCCAAATAATAGACTGAAGGTAATCCACGTCTAAGATAAACTACTGGAAGTAATCCACGTCTAAGATAAACTACTGGAAATAATCCGTCTAAAATCTCCATTGAGAGTAATCCACGTGTAACAGTGACAACCATTGTCAAACTCGACTACCCACATATATATCAACAAGTAAATCTTTAATGCTGAATATATAACGAGGTTACTGACAGAACATTTCCATTCAATACATTGTTTGCTTCGTGAGGCGTGGCCCACTTAGCCAACACCTGCAACGCAGTACTGGCGTCCGCCCACGTGGTGTGCTCTCTCTCCCTCTAGCCTCATATAAGACAGCTACACAATCAGGCACATCACTTGTGACTCCTGCGCTAAGATCACGATGGTGGAGGTGAGAGCGTTGTGGCTGCTGGTGCTGGTGCTGGCGACGGTGTCTACGCAGGCGCAGGTGAGTCCACTGGCTGGTCCCACCCAACGTTTCTACTTTATTTTGTACCGTGTTCTAAATTAGTTTAATTGTATATAATGTCTGCCTTAAGTATGGGAAAATCTCTAGAGCAGGATGGACATCGAACCAATGTCCTGGTTTGTGTCAACTTTCGCAGGTCGCGTTCATCAATTTAGTATTATCAGAGAATTATAGATTTAATACTTTGAGTGATTATTTGTTTTCTTTCCTTTAGAATCAACTAGATATAATTATCTTGGGTTTCTTTTGGTTCTTGTATAAAACTCATGAAGGCTTCACCTCTCATCACCCTGTGATTAATGCTAGCAGTTAACCTAAACAACAACAATGTACTCTAAAATATCCCCTGAGACAACTCTGAGAGATATAATCAAGCATGAAACATTCAATAAATGTTTTCCATTGATTTACTGAAATTAAATGGAAATCTGTGGAATTACTGAAAATTCTGAGTATATCCTACATCACCAGTTTTCGGACGTTGTAACAAAGGCTAATGAGTGCATTGTGAAGATGGTCAGTTTCATTAATGTTAATCATAATACTTTTGCTCTATCAGACCAGATCAAGTTTTCAACTGTGCAACAGGGAAGCACTTGCCACAAAAAGAACGAAAGTTTAAACTAATACGCCTTCTTGAAGGACGAAAGGAATATACTAAATTCCATGGTGATGTCTTCAAAATGAGGTATCAGAAACGGTTTGATCCTTTGTCGAAGTAACACGTTTTTAAGACAAGAGCTGAATCAAAACGTTTTAATGTAGCAAAAGAAACGTCTCATGCTCGGAGATACTTGAAATCGCAAGAGATCGAGGTTATTCCACTGATAAACTTTTAACCTTTAAGCTAATAACACGCACATCCCACTGTTACCAAAGATGAAACAAAGTCAGTTTCTGCCCGAAACGCTGCGCGTACTAGTGGCTTTATAAGATTGTAATTACTATACTATGTATCCTTACAACCCCGATGTACCTTCTTGTATATATATATATAAATAAATAAATAAATAAATAAATAAATAAATAAATAAATGAAGCACTATTAAAACCAACATATCAGTACACAAGGAGTATAGTCGAGTTCGTTCGCGACACATAATCGGGAATTCCTGATTCAAATCCCTGGTAGGACAGACATAGTTGGCCACGTTTCCTCTCACCTAATGCATCTGTTCACCTAGCAGTAAATAGGCACCTAGGAGTTAAGTCAGCTTGCTGTGGGGGGTTGCATTTTGGGAGTTCAGTAATTCGACACTGGGGTGGACCTCGATATAAACATATATACAAAGACTACCTATCCCCCGACAAAATGAATCATTATTGCTACTGTGGGATACACAATTCTAACTTTGGGGTATATAGTCAATATGCCTGCGAGACAACCTTAACAGGTTTACATTCTTCACTCAAGCGCTGGACACAAAGGCACTACACTCACTCTTCTATATACAGTTCGTAAAATAATTACATTTAATCAACAATATTCGCTGACAATAAAATTAGATGATTAAACATGAGATGTCAGTTATTACAAAGTAAATGTGTGTAAAGGAAAAGGATTAGTAACCGTTGTTCATGCAGGGCGGCAAGAGGGACTGTGAGGCGGCTGGCGGGAGATGTGTTCCCGCCAAAACCTGTGACGTCACCTCTTCTCAACATGGCTGCCGGGGGCAAGATGACGTCTGCTGCATTAACACTCCATCACGCGGTGAGGCTTTAACGTCCATTTCTAAGTTTCTTTTAGACAAATGTCCGAATACTTTTGGTAGCGTGTCGGAAGCATTAAAGAACTAGTTATTAGCACCACAGGTTACTGGAGCCGGGATGTAATTCCTAATTAGAGATGTTTTGCTTCATGCCACCAACAAGTCTAAAAAACTGTTAGTCAACCTAAGGTGATATTTTTCGCAGGGTTCTATGAACCTCAGAGCAAATTACGGAAGATTACCAGTAATCTCAGGGAACCCCCTACCTGGCTGACACTCTTAAGGCTCAACAGGGATAAAAATTAGACAATAGACGTGTAGAGCAGCAGGGTTAATCATTATTGGCTGATAATTTTAATGAAATATAACAAGAGTATATATTTATTACCTATTTCAATTTACTAATTACTGTTAAAAACAAAATTGCATTTTTTTTATTTTACATGTGGCTAACTGGTTAAAAACATTGTGTGCATTTTATAATGATTTTGTGAGAACATCAGTAGTCGGAGTGCGAAGAAAAGGGTTAAAGGAAAAACCTTTAACTGTAGAAGGAGTAGAAGCTTTTAACATATGGGTCAAGATCTTACAAAATTTTGCAAGTGGAATCCTTCATGGTGGCAAGGAATGGAAGAATACGAGGAAAGATATAACAAATTTGAACCGAGAGGGAATCCTAAAAGTGAGACATCGGTACAGAAAAAGGAAGGTGGTGAAAGGGAACAGGGCCTATATGAGGGGTAACACTAATACCACGGCACAAACGAGTGTGAGGATACTGCAGGCATCGTGCGAGGTATCGAAAGCAGTAATGATTACGACGATCCTGTAGAGACAGATTGTTGGTTTAAATATACATGCTCTAGGTAGGAGATGCAAGAGGGGCACCAGAGCTGAGACGGAACCCAGTATGGTGCAGAGCATCAAGACGACGAAGGAACTAAGAGGAGGTAGAGGAGTAGGTAGGGTAGCCATAATCAAGTTTACATAGCACGATTGAAAGAGTGCTAACAGAGGATCATGCTTCTTTCAGCTCCCCAGGAAGTATGAGACAAGACTAAGTTAGATAAGTGCCTTAGAGCATTCAGAGATAAGATATATGTGGTGACCAAGGCAAGCGAGTGTCAAAGATAAACCCCAAAAGTATAGCAGAATCTTTATACAGAAGGGGATTACCATAAAGCGACCAGGGCGTACGAAAAACGATCTGCTTCCCAGTAAAGGTCATATCACAAGTTTTAGTCATAGAGAACTTGAAGCTATGATTGGTGGCCCAGGACGAAACGGAATCAATTGCGAGTTAGATCTGGTATTGGTGGAAATCACCCCGACAGCAGATTGAGATCAACACAAAAGGCAGAGAAAATGCCAGTGGAAAATAAGAAGACCATTTAGGGAAACTAGGAAAATTAGTAGTATTCAGAACACTACTTTGGGAAACACCTTCATATTGTTGAAAAGAGTCAGACAGTGGTGCCAAGTCTCTCTTTAAACGAACTGATAGCTTAGAAGGAAGCCTCTGCGACAAAGACCAAAAAAATGGAGTTGGGATAAAATATTGTATCCCCAAGTGGTGTCATAAGTCTTTTCCAGGTCATATATAAAAAAAAGGAACAACAGAGGTCTGCGACTGTCTTTTCTAGACCGCGTGCTTACAGGCGTACAGCTCGAACACAGTCTGAATTCCTCCAGTAACGCGCTGCCTAGTTTTCTTAATGAAACATTTGGCTGTTGTTTGGTTACCACACGGCCCACAACTAATTACGTTCAAGCTTTTCTTGAACTGTGCTTCGTTCTTTTTCTGTTTTCGATTCTTGTGCATATCGTAAATAAAGACCAAAATGTTATCTCTTAATTTGATTAGGTTGGGTTAGGTTTGATTAGGTAAGGTTGGAATAGATTTGGTTAAAGATCAGTGATGACGTACGAATGAAACTTTTCTCAGGTCTTAGACTAGGTTTTAAAGAGGGCGTGTGAGAAGGGAATGAGGCGGACGATTTTGTTGATACTTCAGAATGAAAACCACTACTTTAATCCGAATGAGTCTTCTCTATATTAATGTACTTATTATTTCTCATTTTTATAGAGAAAAGCGAAGCTACAAAAATCAAAGCTAGTAGAGAAAGAAAAACAGGGAGAAAGAGGAAGCAGTTCAGGACAAATAAGAATAAGGCAATTAAGAAACACATTACACATAAACTGAAAAATCCCCAAAATAAAGTGAGGAAGCTGAGAGCTGGTCGCCATGACACCAGAGATGAAGGTGACGACAGAGACGGATATGGAGAAGGAGGCAACGCTTGCAAGGAGATGCGCGGACAGTGTCACCCCAAGAAATACAAGTGTAAGAAGATTAAAGCCAAGGGATGCGCAAGAGGAGAAAAATGCTGTAAGTAACTCCTAAGTGTGTGTGTGTGTGTGTGTGTGTGTATGTGTGTGTGTGTGTGTGTGTGTGTGTGTGTGTGTGTTTGTGTGTACACAACTAGCTGCTCTTTTCAAAGCTTCAGCTCTCGGGCACCAACTCTCAACCTTCTATCCTGTATTATACAAGTTACTCAGCCCTGTTGCTTCTGTCATATCTGCACTTTAAGCAGTGAATAGTGTGCTTCAACAATTAGTCTTGTTAATGCATTCCATCTATTTATTGACAAAAACAAATATATATCACTCTCTCATTCGGGTGCCTAATTTGCACCGGTGTTCGTGAACGCCCGAGCCAAATAGTTTGTCCTGTAAACTCCCTAATATTTTGTACATAGGGATCATGTATCTCCTACATCTTGTCTCTTCCAATAACGTGATTTGAATCAATTTAGTTATTCCTTGCAATTTATGCCACTTATCCATGAGTCTATTATACATAGAGCCTAATATACCTAGATCCTAGTATACCTAGAGTCTAGTATACCTAGAGCCTGTCAGCAGATTAGTTTTGATGAGAAAAGGACCACCACTGCTCTTTCCTCCAAGGTGGTCAGGTCGAGTCCTCTCAGCTCCGACACAACCTTTACCACACAAGGTTTCTTGCCTAATTATATATATATTCTTTGGATGGGGATTCCATTGCTGAAAATGCATATTAAAGGGGCAGATCTTATATAGGTTCTATTTAGCTTTCTGAAAGCCTTTATATTAAGATTGATAAAGCTATTCAACTATTTAGCCAAACCTTAGGTTAAAGTAAATTAACTATTTTCTTGTGATGAGTTGAGTCCAGTAAGCAAACCGGCTGATGTTGCAACTACCTTATCAGTATCCAATGAAAGATTAAGTTTTCATAGTAACCTTCTTATTATCTAGTCCCTCCCAATTCTTGTCTGATCTCCTCTTTAATCATCTCTGATTATCTGAGTCTTTCGTATTCTGGTCTTCCAGATTCACTGGGAGCTCTGGGTAGCTGTGTAGAAGTTTTTTGCCTGGGACTCTGTGTCACTCTCTGCTTCACTTCTAACTTTTATGTACTCATTCCACTCTTCTGCAGTTACTGTGGTTAGCTTTCATTATTTTTTACATGAATGTCCTTTTGCCTAAAAGCATTATTTCCTATGCATATTTAAGCCCGTTTTAAATTTGCTGATTATATTCACCCTAGGGAGAATATAATGATTTGTTATATTCTCCCTAGAAAATATTTGTTACATTCAAATCAGAGAATATACTCTGATTTGTTGGTAATCCCCTATGCACAGTCCTATTCTTTTTGTTTCACTCTCCTATTGTTTATTAATGGATTTCTATTACATGTAATAAATATTCAAATTATCACTTTTTTCATATGTGCATTATAAAATCGTATTTTTCTATGTCAGCCTCTCCGTGTGTTAAAATCAGGTGAAATTTTACCTGGGAAGTCATCAAATTTTCGTGTTGCCTCATAAAAATATTGTCAAAATGTTCATCTGTGCTATCTCCATTAGGCTTACTCAGCGTGTTTGCTCTCTTCCTGATGGGCTTAACGTTTTCCAACCCAATTTTCATATAGTTGAATTCCCTCTATTACGGTCATGTTTGCTCTCAAGAGCAAACAAAAGCAAACTGCTTTCTTAATGAGTTACTCCATTTCTATTATCATAATACTGTTTAGGTCTATCGTAATTTTCAAATTGGTTGTAGATTACCGCCGTCATCATTTTTTCAATCCTTTTATGTTTTTTCTTGTGAGGAATCAGAGTAACTATTTGCCCCTTTGTAGCAAAATTAAAATGATCTTTCGTTGCCTGTCTAATAATCCTTGGGATTATATTTGGCTTTGATTCCAATTACTTGTTTTTTTTATCACACCGCATCTTATTGATACGGTCTCATAACACTCCTCCGTGTTGATGTACTCACCTAATTGTACTCACCTAATTGTGCTTGCGGGGGTTGAGCTTTGGCTCTTTGGTCCCGCCTCTCAACCGATGTGTCCCATATCCCGTGTCTTCGTGTTTGATTTCCACATCAATGTATTAAAGAATATATTGAAGAGTATAATATATTATGTTCATCATTTCCACTTATATTAAAGAACATAAATGACACATAACCACGTAAACAATTAACAACAGAATACTTTAAAGATATATTATGAAATATACACTGAAGGCGAGTTTACTATTGTATATTTCATTTACAGGTCATGGAACGCATGATAAACCGCATGATGTGGCGGGTCCCCCAGGTCCCCCTGGTCCTCCTGGTCCCCCTGGACCTACTGGTCCTTCTGGGTCTGATGGTCACCATGGTAAACCAGGTCCGTCTGGTCATGACGGTAAAGACGGCGTTCCCGGTACTCCAGGCAAGGACGGCATTCCAGGCACCAACGGCACCAACGGTACCAACGGTACCAACGGTACTAACGGAATTAACGGCACAGACGGTGCTCCCGGTAAAGACGGTAAGGACGGTGCTCGAGGCATGCCTGGTCATCCAGGTAAGGACGGCTCTCCAGGCAAGGACGGTATTCCAGGCACCAACGGTACTAACGGCAAGGACGGGGCACCTGGCAGGGACGGGGCTCACGGGGAACGAGGACATCCAGGTCATCCAGGACCTGCTGGCCCCCCTGGTCCTGCAGGACCTTCAGGTGCAAATGGCACTAACGGTGCTGATGGAGCCCCGGGGCGTCCTGGTGCTGATGGCCATCCAGGATCTCAAGGCCCTCCAGGTCCTCCAGGACCTGGAGGACCACAAGGATCACAAGGACCGCAAGGACCGCAAGGACCACAAGGAAATGAAGGACACATGGGCCCTCCAGGACCCACGGGCCCTACAGGACCCATGGGCCCTAAAGGGTCTCCAGGGCCTAAAGGTCCTCCAGGAAATAATGGACATGGAAATCATGGAGGTGGCAATAATGGACATAATGGAGGTGGCAATAATGGACATAATGGAGGTGGCAATAATGGAGGTGAAAATACTGGACATGATGGACATAACAATAATGGAGATGACAATGATGGACATAATGGACATAACAATAATGGAGATGACAATGATGGAGATGACAATGATGGACATAATGGACATAACAATAATGGAGATGACAATGATGGACATAATGGACATAACAATAATGGACATAACAATAATGGACATAACAATAATGGACATAACAATAATGGCCATAATGGACATAACAATAATGGAGATGACAATGATGGACAAAATGGACATAACAATAATGGACATAACAATAATGGACATAACAATAATGGAGATGACAATGATGGACAAAATGGACATAACAATAATGAACATAATGGACATAACAATAATGTACATAATGGAGGTAACGATAACGGACATAACAATAATGGACATAATGGAGGTAACGATAATGGACATAATGAAGGTTTCAATAATGGAAATAACTCAAGTGACCAGACTGAACATAATGGAAGTGATGATAATAATAAGAATAATGATGACGATAACAGAAATTAAAATAATCTACATATAAATCATGGAAATAACCGGCCTGGAAATGGAAATGTTGAAAATGGATACAATAACAATGACACTTATGGAGAGGATTCTGGTAAGGAAATGTAAGCTCTGGGGTAATGGTCCTTCTCAGTCAATCATGACCTTGGAGCTGAGGAGAGTAAACCATAGGGAAGACCATAACTTTAACACTCACAGCCAGGACCACAGGAAGGTATATGGATCAACACCCACAGCCAGGACTACAGGAAGGTATATGGATCAACACCCACAGCCAGGACTACAGGAAGGTATATGGATCAACACCCACAGCCAGGACTACAGGAAGGTATATGGATCAACACCCACAGTCAGGACCACAGGAAGGTACATGGATCAACACCCACAGCCAGGACTACAGGAAGGTACATGGATCAACACCCACAGTCAGGACTACAGGAAGGTATATGGATCAACACCCACAGTCAGGACTACAGGAAGGTACATGGATCAACACCCACAGTCAGGACTACAGGAAGGTATAGGGATCAACACCCACAGCCAGGACTACAGGAAGGTATAGGGATCAACACCCACAGCCAGGACTACAGGAAGGTACATGGATCAACACCCACAGCCAGGACTACAGGAAGGTACATGGATCAACACCCACAGTCAGGACTACAGGAAGGTACATGGATCAACACCCACAGTCAGGACTACAGGAAGGTATAGGGATCAACACCCACAGCCAGGACTACAGGAAGGTATAGGGATCAACACCCACAGCCAGGACTACAGGAAGGTACATGGATCAACACCCACAGCCAGGACTACAGGAAGGTACATGGATCAACACCCACAGCCAGGACCACAGGAAGGTATATGGATCAACACCCACAGCCAGGACCACAGGAAGGTATATGGATCAACACCCACAGCCAGGACCACAGGAAGGTATATGGATCAACACCCACAGCCAGGACCACAGGAAGGTATATGGATCAACACCCACAGCCAGGACCACAGGAAGGTATATGGATCAACACCCACAGCCAGGACCACAGGAAGGTATATGGATCAACACCCACAGCCAGGACCACAGGAAGGTATATGGATCAACACCCACAGCCAGGACTACAGGAAGGTACATGGATCAACACCCACAATCAGGGCTACAGGAAGGTACATGGATCAACACCCACAGCCAGGACTACAGGAAGGTACATGGATCAACACCCACAGCCAGGACTACAGGAAGGTATATGGATCAACACCCACAGTCAGGGCTACAGGAAGGTATATGGATCAACACCCACAGCCAGGACTCCAGGAAGGTATATGGATCAACACCCACAGTCAGGGCTACAGGAAGGTACATGGATCAACACCCACAATCAGACCTACAGGTGTAGAGGTGAATGGCTCCACAACCTGTAACTCGTTACTAAGCAATGAGAACCAACGCACTGCATGCTGTATAGTACAGTTGAGTCCTCCATATTTTATATTATGGTTTTTGTTGTCAACTTGTTCCACAGGTACTTTATTTCAAAGTTGTTTTTGTATTTACTTTACCAGCTGACTCATATAGTAGTGAATAAGTCTCTTCACCAAAACTGTCATCAGTTATTGTATAAGCTGAGTTATCAACCGCTATGTTTGATAACACAAACGTACCCAAATGTTCAATCAGTTTTTTATATAATTTATTTAGTATATTGTTGCATAAAATATAAGCAAAAATTCTTTCTGCGCAACTTTATGATTTTCTGTAATATATTTGTGAGAATATAATTTGCACGTGAGTAATGTATTTTATTTTCCTTACATTATTTTGAAAAGTTTTTACTGACATATAGTTTTGATTTTTCAACTAAATATTAGCAAGAAATTAAACAAAATATTAAATTAATTCAAATATTAAAAGGAATAATCTAACTTGAAAGAATAATATTAAAATAAATAATTAATATGAAATTAATACAAAGCTGTATAGCAGAGAATGTGTGTACTCACCTATTTGTGCTTGCGGGGGTTGAGCTTTGGCTCTTTGGTCCAAAAACACACACTGTATGTGTGTGTGTGTGTGTGTGTGTGTGTGTGTGTGTGTGTGTGTGTGTGTGTGTGTGTGTGTGTGTGTGTGTGTGTGTGTGTGTGTGTGTGTGTGTGTGTGTGTGTGTGTGTGTGTGTGTGTGTGTGTGTGTGTGTGTGTGTGTGTGTGTGTGTGTGTATGTGTGTGTATGTGTGTGTATGTGTGTGTGTGTGTGTGTGTGTGTGTGTGTGTGCGTGTGCGATGATGAACGGAGCAACTCCTGGTACCCCCCTTTTATTAAGCATATATTAAGACAACCGAAAACAGCAAGTGACAACCTTTACTTTCAACAACAATGTAGATCAGTTTGACCGTGAGAGGGACTGCAGGAGGGACTCTGTGATAGTCATGTCAGAGTCTCGCCAGCTACTGGATTGCGTACTTACTGCAGGAAGTACACCGTAATATCCAGGGGGCTGGATTCATCACGCAGCTATCCAACTTCCTGGGAACCTTTCTCTTATCACGATTGTTTTGGTTACGCCACGATAGGGAGCCGGTCGGCCGAGCGGACAGCACGCTGTACTTGTAATCCTGTGGTCCCGGCTTCGATCCTGGGCGCCGGAGAGAAACAATGGGCAGAGTTTCTTTCACCCTATGCCCCTGTTACCTAGCAGTAAAATAGGCACCTGGGTGTTAGTCAGCTGTCACGGGCTGCTTCCTGGGGGTGGAGGCCTGGTCGAGGACCTGGCCGCGGGGACACTAAAGCCCCGAAATCATCTCAAGATAACTCAAGATAACGATTCAACAGTTCCCACACTACAACCTTCTTAAGGACACCGCTCCCGGCCAAGTGACCTCCAGACTTCTTCTGACTTTACGTAAACCTTCTAACTTTTACTTAGAGATTTGTATCTGCTTTGCTAACAATATATGCTCTGAGCGTTTGTAACTTGTATTAAACATTTTCTTAATATATACAATTGTCATAAGATATTGTATAATTGCTTAGATTGAATCAATGGATGATACCAACAATCTTAAACTACGCAATAAAATTTACCCAGAAAGTTATCAATTATTTTATAAATTATCAACCTATACATTAAATTAATTCATACTAAATCAAATATATAAAACTCAACCAATTAATTTGAACTATAAGACACAAAAATTACAATCTGATTTCATTTTTCGGCATTACAGTATTGTATATACTTTTAAATTGATCACCTAGATTAAACACATAACATAAAATATACTAAATTCCCCTCTAATGCATTGTGTGTGCTCTTCTCTTGCGACTAAGGGTTCCCTTCTTCCAGCCACAGCGGTACCCCCTTAAATACAAAATGCAAACAAAATCCTTTTCTAATAACATTATTTCATTCACTGGGACTACCGGAGCCGCGACCGCCAGAGCGGTAGTCGGTGACTATAACCACAAAGCTATTAAACACCTGCAATAAAGGAGAATCTCAAGCACATACAACTGGTACCCAATTGAGACTTTAGGCCTCCCCTGGGGTGCATATCGAGTTCATCTATTTGTGACTGAAGGCTCAAGATCTTGAACATTGCCATTGCAATTTAAGCTAAAACAACCTATTCCAGCATGCAATTCCAGTCAATTCCAGTAAGATACATACCTATTTGTGTCTGAAGGCTCTATCTCATGCACTCCGCCATGCTAGTTAATTCCAGACAGTTACAGATAGCCATTTCAACTCACTCAGGATCATTCCAGCGTGACTATCGATGATTTCTGTGTTGCTTGTTAAGATTTTTCTGGTGATGGTCTGGTTGTGAGGGGAGATTATATGTTCCTTGATGGAGCCCTGTTGTTTGTGCACTTCCACTTTCCACTCCACTCCAACTCCACTTTGTTAGGTTATGTCCAGACCAAGTGAAATGGCCCGGAAAGTGGAGCGGGAGATCCTATTGGACGACATAATCGACCTCGAGACGCAAAAGAAGGTTACCACTAAAGACACCTTGCAAGCGGCACTTATTGCAGAAGGAGGAAAGATTCGAGGTGACTACAGAAGCACCATACTGTCCCCCGAGCTCAAAGAGGCAGCTAAGAGTCTTCGTGAGAATAAGAAGATAGTAGTCAGGAGAGGTGATAATATACGTTATTCTTAAAAGAGACGAATATCTGGCAAAAATTAACCTCATACTCTCTGATCAAACTAAATTCCAAAAGGGTAACGAAGGACACTACAGCCGAATTGAAAACGAAGGTAAACAGATTGATCTGTGAACACCAAAAAACACGGACTCCACCTGCCAAAGGTTATTTGGGAATACAAACCTAGTTATTCGTATGGGAATGTCAAGACCCACAAGCCTGGAAACCCACTTCGGCCAATCATCAGCCAGATACCCACACCCACATACAGACTGGCTAAGCGACTTAAATGCTTGCTGAATCCTTATGTAGCTTGTGCTTTCAGCCTGAAGTCTCCAAAGGAATTCGTTGACTTACTGCAAGGAGCACGGGCCATAGGGATAAGAGCCTCTTTGGATGGAGAGTCACTGTTTACCAACGTACCTGTGGATGAAACCATCGGGATGATAATGGACAGAATGTATTATGATCTGGCTTGTACTCCTCTTGACATACAAGAAAACATACTAAGAAAGTTACTCCAAGCCTGCACTAAAGAGGCACCCTTCTTAAGTCCAAATGGGCATATGAATAAGCAAGTCGATGGGGGTCGCCATGGGTTCTCCCCTAGGTGACCTGTTTGCGAACTTCTACATGGGCACCATTGAACAGGTCTTAGTTGACATGGACTTGAAACCTGCCATATACTGCAGGTATGTTGACGACATTTTTACACAAGTACCTGATGTCCGACGTCTGAAGGAGCTAAAGGAGGCATTCGAGCGGAATTCTGTGTTGAGTTTCACTTACGAGATGGAGAAGGATGGGAAGCTGCCCTTTCTGGATGTAACAGTCACGGAAAGGGGCGGAGGCTTCCACACTGCAGTCTACACTAAGGAAACAAACATAGGAATGTGCCTCAATGTCAATAGTGACTGCCCAGACTCATACAAGAGGAGTGTTGTCAATGTTTACATCGACCGTGCTCTCAGCCACAGCTCAGGATGTAAGCAAGTAGACGAGGAACTCTGTAGGGTAAGGCAGGTCCTAGTCAACAACGGCTTCTCTAATAGTTTTGTTGAAGACATCATAAAAAAGAAAGGTAAAACGCTATGCAATCTCTGAAGAGTCAACTAATACAACACATGAACCCTCCTATTAGACTATTTTACAGGAACTTCTTCTCGACAGCTCATAAAACGGAGGAAAGGGTCCTGAAAGATATTGTTGATAGGAACGTTATCCCTAAAGACAAAAAACAGAAAATACTATTGACGATTTACTATAAAACCAAAAAAACGGCCAATCTACTCGTGAAAAACTCTCCAGACACAAAGCAGAATGCCTTGAAAGAGATCAACGTCGTCTATACCTTCAAATGCCCTCTTGGGGACTGTAAGCCCCAAAGAACTCAGTATATAGGCAAGACAAAAATGTCTCTTTCCAGGCGATTAACAATGCATAAGAAACAGGGCTCCATAAACGAACACATAATCTCCTCTCACAACCAGACCATCACCAGAGAAGTCTTAACAGACAACACAAAAATCATTGATAGATACAACGATAGCAGGCGGCTCGACATCTGCGAGGCACTACACATCAAAAAGTCAACACCAGCAATCAACAGCCAATTAATGCACAACTATATTCTACCCACTTCAAGACTCCGAACCAATATAGAAGCATCAAGAGGAAGTATGGGCCAATAGGCCCTCGGCAGTTACTTCCACTCTATGCTCTCATATCCAACTAATACTCATTGTTTCGTGTTCTGTCTTCCATTTGTCACAAATTTGTTCATCTCATCCAAAACTGTTGCACCATATCACCTCACCCAAGTGCGAGTATATGTAAGACGGATAAGCTGTTTAGTGAAACTAACTCTGTTTAGTAACTCTGTTTTAGTAAAGTAAAACTCTGTTTAGTGTTTTCAGGTTACAGTTGTGTGTGTGTATATATATATATATATATATATATATATATATATATATATATATATATATATATATATATATATATATATATATATATATATATATATATATATATATATGGGGGTAAAAGTGCTGCAAGCTTTTTGAAGGAGTTGGGGTCTAAGCTAATCGAAACAACTAGAGACCCTAGAGCTGCCAGTTTTCTTTTTCAGCGCCTTAGTGTGGCAATCCAGAGAGGAAATGCTCACTGCATCCATGGTTCCTGCCCGCCATCTGAGGAGCTGGAGGAGCTGTTCAACTTGTGACAAGCAGCCTTGTACCCTGCATGTAATCAATATTGTAACTTTTTCTGTGTAATGACATTTTCAAATAAAGTTAGATAAATATACACACATACCAAATGAATAGGGGTGGTAGGAGAACAAAATATCAAAGAGTTCAGTGAGGATCCACAAGGTCTTCTCTGAGTACTCTTTATTTTCTTCTCCGAGGCTATGGGTCCCTACACTTGCACCAGAGGTGGTACCCCTATATATATATATATATATATATATATATATATATATATATATATATATATATATATATATATATATATATATATATATATATACCTAATAGCCAGAACGCACTTCTCAGCCTACTATGCAAGGCCCGATTTGCCTAATAAGCCAAGTTTTCCTGAATTAATATATTTTCTCTATTTTTTTTTCTTATGAAATGATAAAGCTAGCCATTTCATTATGTATGAGGTCAATTTTTTTTTATTAGAGTTAAAATTAACATAGATATATGACCGAACCTAACCAACCCTACCTAACCTAACCTAACCTATCTCTGTAGGTTAGGTTAGGTTAGGTAGCCAAAAAAGTTAGGTTAGGTTAGGTTAGGTAGGTTAGGTAGTCGAAAAACAATTCATGAAAACTTGGCTTATTAGGCAAATCGGACCTTGCATAGTAGGCTGAGAAGTGCGTTCTGGCTACTAGGTACGACATATACATATATACATATATATATATATATATATATATATATATATATATATATATATATATATATATATATATATATATATATTTATATATTATACTTTCTGGTCTGTCATTTATGTTAAGTTGCACCTTGGCATAAACCATCATTAGATGCGTGGTGTTTGATCATAGGTGAAACACCTGCAGGTTTGTAGTCCATGAATACGTTTGTATTTCAACAGGACTATAAAAGACCAACCCAAACACCAGAGCAACACACTTGCCTCCTGGATCAGGACGATGAATGTGGTAGTAAGAGCGCTGCTGCTGCTGGTGGTGGTGTCGTCACAAGTTCAGGTTAGTCCACAAACATTTTGAAGTACCAACAAACGATATTAGGATTCGGTCCGTTAGTGTACAGACTTGTTGATGTACAAGAGAATGTATCAAGAAACTGTAGATTAACATATTTCTTACTTCGTTCATATACTCATGACTAACTTTCATATTTCATATTCAAGTATTCTGGAAGCAATATCCTTATTATTAATAATAAAACTTAGTTTCAAACTTTTAAATCGATTCAGTTGAAGAAAAGATTATCTTGTATTTGAACTAGTTGACTCACATCAGCAAGTTATTCTTAACTTCTCCCGTCACTCTTCATGATAAATCCAAACATCAGTAAAATTTTCCGATCAAGTTATATTGGAAAGAAAATTTAAATAATTGTTTTTCAATTTTCATGAGGATTTAATCAAATCTGAACCGACCCCAATTTTCCTACTGAGATTCATCTAAAAATCAAAAACATTTTCCCATTTATCAAAAAGCGGTACTAAACACCGACTAGACCTGGTGACTGTTTTATGGCGTTATAAACATCTGATTATTTACAGATATTTGTCGAACAAAAGATATTGGGAAGGATTAGTGATGATATCTTGTGACGGGGGTAGTTGTATGAATACTCGTTTGACGGATTGGTGTATGAATAGTCGGTAACGGGGTAGTTGTATGAATACTCCCGTGACGGGGTGGTTGTATGAATACTCTGGTAACGGGGTGGTTGTATCAATACTCCCGTGATGGGGTAGTTGTATGAATACTCCCATGATTGGCTAATTGTATAAACATTTACCAATTTATCCCGCCTGTTCTAACACACATTGTCCCGATATACAAGAAAGGAGATAGACAGGAGGCACTGAACTACAGGCCAGTATCCCCAACTTGCATACCAAGCAAGTTGATGGAGAAGATTGTGCGGAAAAAGCAGGTGGAACATCTGGAGCGAAGGAACTTTGTGACACAACATCAACATGCCTTCAAGGATGGCAAGTCATGCCTCACAGGATTAATTGAATTCTACGATCAGGCAACAAAAATCAGGCAAGAAAGATAGGATGTTCAGACTATATTTTTGGATTGCCAAAAAGCCTTTGACACAGTACCACACAGGAGGCAAGTGCAAAAGTTGGAGATGCAGGCAGGAGTAAATAGGAAACTGCTCCATTGGATAAGGGAGAACCAAAGAAACAGAAGCCAGCGAGTCACTGTGACGGGTAAGGCCTCAGATTAGCGAGAAGTCACTAGTGGAGTCCAGCAGGGTTCAGTCCTTGGACCTATACTGTTTCTGATATATATGTAATGATCTCCCAGAGGGTACAGAATCGTTCCTCTCATTGTTTGCTGATGATGCAAAAATTATGTGGAGGATTAAGACGGAGGAAGATAGTATGAGGCTACAAGATGACCTAGACAAACTGAGTAAATAGTCCAACAAATGGCTACTAAAGTTCAACCCGAGTAAACGTAAGGTAATGAAGCTAAGCAGTGGAAACAGGCCAGACACAGGATACCGAATGGTAGATGAAGTCCTTCATGAAACGGACCGAGAAAACGATCTAAAAGTTGACATCACACCAAACTTATCTCCTGAAGCCCAGATCAAAAGACTAACATCTGCGGCGAATGCAAGGCTGCCTAATATCAGAACTGCCTTCAGGAACCTGTGCAAGGAATCATTCAGAACCCTTGTATACCACATATGTAAGACCAATCCTGGAGTATGCGACCCCAGCATGGAGTCCGTATCGTGTCAAGCACCAAACGAAACTGCAAAAAGTTCAGAGGTATGCCTCTAGACTAATTCCATATCTAAGAGGCATGAGTTACGAGGAAAGGCTGCGTGAAATGCACCTCACGACACTGGACGACAGGGGAGGAAGTGGAGACTTGATCAATACCTACAAAATTCTCAGAGGAATTGACAAGGATGATAAACATAAACTGTTTAACACGGGTGGTACGCGAACAAGGGGACACAGATGGAAACTGAATACCAAAATGAGCCACAGGGACGTTAGAAAGAACTTTTTCAGTGTCTTGTGAAATGCATTAGGCAGTAATGTGGTGGAGGCAGTCTCCATACACAGTTTTAAATGTAGATATGATAGAGCCCAGTAGGCTCAGGAATATGTACACCAATTGATGGACAGTTGAGAGGCGGGACCAAAGAGCCAGAGCTCAAACCCCGCAAGTATAACTAGGTGAATACATTGTAACCCTCTTCGTTAAAAGCACTGACGAAGACTCGGATAATAATAAGGTACTTTCGTGTTGAACTTCTTGCCCGTCAACCACGGGAGAGTAACCACAAGATCTGACTGAATAGCTGACTACAAACATACTTCAAGACAAAAATACACTGTCTATACAATGTAGTTGTATGAAAATATAACAACTGTCGTATTTTCATAGAACCTCAGTACCTCAAGAGGTATCTTTGAGGTAGGAGTACCTACCTCTAGTCACAAGTAACAACATAACAAGGGATCACTGAAACTGACACCACGAAAGATTACTAAAGTAAAAATAGGAATGCGGTAAAAAATATGATAATTGTGTATCCAGAAAATAAATGTTTATTATGAAGAAATTTATCATGATAAAACGTAAAATGTTAACAATAGTTTTCTGTGCAGGGCGGAAAGAGGGACTGTGAGGCGGCTGGCGGGAGATGTGTTCCCGCCAAAGCCTGTGACGTCACCTCTTCTCAACATGGCTGCCAGGGGCAAGATAAAGTCTGCTGCATTAACACTCCATCAGGCGGTGAGGCTTTACCATTCACTTCTGAGTTTTTACTTTAAATATTTCTGAACAGGCTGACGATTCATGTAAGAATATCTGGCATATCTTGTGTTTAAGTCGTATATTTATACCTCCCGAAGTTCCTGTACTCTGTCACACTTGCTCTTGAAGCCGTGGATGGTGGCAGTTTCACTACCACCTCTCGTTCAAGTTCCTTCCATTTGTATATCACTATTACTGAATACCAGTATTTCCTTCCATATTTCTGGTCCTACTGTTTCCAACTTCCAACTGTTTCCACACTTTCTGTTGTCCCTCACTTGGAAATATGACTCTGTCCACTTTGACTACTCCCCTTAACATATTGTTCGTTGTGATTACAGTAGATACCAATGTCGTTTGATTTAATTTTCTTAGCTTCCCTCGTGGCCCTTTTGTTATATCTGGTACATGTCTAGTGGCCTATCTACTAAGAAAAACTTCTAGTTATTAAGTAAGGGTTCCATGCTGGAGCTGCATATTCTAGAACTGGCCTACCATACGCCCAGTACTGAAACCTAAAGGATTTCTTGCTTGCGTTCTTGAACGCCATCCCCATGTTTGTTCGTTTTGAGTATGTTAATATTTGCCTTTAAGGCTAGTGTTTTGTCCAATCCCAAGTACGTCTAATTTTTAAATTCCTGTAACTGGCACCCTCGTTGACTCTACTTCTGGTCTCTTCTCCCATCTCACAAACCTCAGATCTTCCCAATTGTGTTTAATCAAACCTCAGTAAAGCATTTAACACCCAATTCTTGTAGTGGTCCTAACACCGAACCCTGCGGGTAACCCGCTTGTTACCTCCCTCCATCCTAACATAACAACTCCATCATAACAACCCAGCGGGTAAACCGCTTGTTCCCTCCCTCTACTCTGACACTTCCTCCATCATAACCTTCATTTTTTGTTTGCAAGTAACTATGTAATATGGGCCAGTACCTTCTCAGATGCATATTAGTGTGAATGAGTAGATTGTATTGCACGTGTCTATTTTAATCATACTATGCTCACATATTTAACAGAGAACAAGAACGTAAAGATAAATAGAACCTCCGGAGAAAAAAAGATTGAGAGGAAACGGAAGCCACTCAAAAGAAATAAGAACAAGAGAATTAGCAAGAAAGCATACCAGCTGAAGGAGTCCAAAGATAAAGTGAGGAAGCTGAGAGCTGGTCGCCATGACACCAGAGATGAAGGTGACGACAAATACGGAGGAGGCAACACTTGCGAGGATACGGGCGGACGGTGTCACCCCAAGAAATACAAGTGTAAGAAGATTAAAGCCAAGGGATGCGCAAGAGGAGAAAAATGCTGTAAGTACTCGTGAGCTGGTGTGTGTGTGTGTGTGTGTTTACTAGTTGTGTTTTGCGGGGGTTGAGCTTTGCTCTTTCGGCCCGCCTCTCAACTGTCAATCAACTGTTTACTAACTACTTATTTTTTTTTTCCCCCACACACCACACACACACCCCAGGAAGCAGCCCGTGACAGCTGACTAACTCCCAGGTACCTATTTACTGCTAGGTAACAGGGGCACTTAGGGTGAAAGAAACTGCCCATTTGTTTCTGCCTCTTGCGGGAATCGAACCCGCGCCACAGAATTACGAGTCCTGCGCGCTATCCACCAGGCTACGAGGCCCCTGTGTGTGTATAACCGGATGCTCTCCGATCAGTGATGATTTCAAACACTAATAATAATTCATGCAGTAAATATTACATGACAACGCTGCCGAGAACTCATTTACTAGGATTATTAACCAATGATCTCTTGTGTTTGTTTATTTAATTATATACTTTCAGAAGTGATCTTTAACTCCTGGACTTCGCCATTTATTCGCCTGTCGTCTTTGGCAATAGATCAGACCTCTCTTGCTATATATTATTTACAAAAAAATAAAATATAATCACAAAAACACTGATCCAAGTATGCAGAAAAACTGCATGTGAAAAAGAGAAAATGCTTATATTAAATAAATATATATATATATATATATATATATATATATATATATATATATATATATATATATATATATATATATATATATATGTATATATATATATATATATATATATATATATATATATATATATAAATATATATAATATATATAATATATATATATATATATATTACATATATAATATATATATATATATATATATATATATATATAATATATATATATATATATATATATATATATATTATATATATTATATATATATATTATATATATATTATATATATATTATATATATATTATATATATATTATATATATATACATATATATATATATATATATATATATATATATATATATATATTTATATATATATATATATATATATATATATATATATATATATATATATATATATATATATATATATATATATATATATATATAAAACACCTCTGATCAAACTGTAGGGACACATAGCCCCGAAGGACTTTGAATGTGAATTTTAAGAGGAAATAAAGGATATTAAGAGGAAATGTTTCCTAATGCCTTCAACCAATATCCTTCAGAAACCTCCCTGCATTCTCTCCCCATGGACCAAGGGTCTCTGATTCTATTGGAACAACGTTGCCATCCTTTTATAATATGAATTGTGCACTGAAGGCGAATTGACTTATGCATATTTTACTTACAGGTGAAGGAACGAATGGCGGACCAGCGCACCATGGTGGACCAGCGCACCATGGAGGACCAGCACACCATGGTGGACCAGCACACCATGGTGGTATGGTGGGTCCCCCTGGTCACCCAGGTCGCCCTGGAGATGATGGAAAACCAGGTCCTCCAGGTCCTGCAGGTCCTGTAGGTCCTGTAGGTCCCCAAGGTCCTCCCGCAAAAGACGGAGTGCCTGGCACAAACGGTATTAACGGTATAGATGGAGTTCCTGGCATAAACGGTACTCAAGGCAAGGATGGCTCTCCTGGAGTGGCCGGTCCTCCAGGCAAAGATGGCGCTCCTGGTATGGTCGGTCCTCCAGGCATGAACGGTTCACAAGGTCAGAATGGCATTCCGGGCAAGGACGGTGCTAATGGCACAAACGGTGCACCCGGTATGGACGGTGCTCCAGGCTTGCCCGGTCATCCAGGCAGGAGGGGAGATCCGGGCACCAACGGTATTCCAGGTACTAATGGTTCTAACGGCAAAGACGGTGTTCCAGGTACTAATGGCGTTAATGGAACTAACGGCAAAGACGGTGCTACAGGAGCTCAAGGGTTCCAAGGTCTCCCAGGTCTTCCAGGTCCTCCAGGAGTCAATGGCATTAACGGTGCTAACGGAGCACCAGGTTTTAATGGTACTAATGGTCTACCAGGTTCTCAAGGCCCTCCAGGATCTATAGGTGCATCAGGACCTCCTGGACCAGCAGGATCTGCAGGACCACCAGGAGCCACAGGGTCTCAGGGAGCTGTAGGTCCTGTAGGCCCAGCAGGACCTGCAGGAGCAAATGGAACGAATGGTGCACCTGGACCGCCAGGAGCACAAGGAGCTACTGGAGTTCCAGGACCATCAGGAGCTTCTGGAGCTACTGGAGCCCAAGGAGCAACTGGTGCTATAGGTCCAAGTGGACCTCAAGGAGTAAGTGGGCCTCCAGGTCCTTCAGGGCCTCCAGGAGCTACTGGTGGTACTGGACCACCTGGGCCCCCAGGACCTTCTGGTCCCCCAGGTTCAAACAGTCCTCCCGGAAAATCAGGAGAAGGAGGAGGAGGAGGAGGAGGAGGAGGAGGAGGAGTAGTAGTAGTACCTGCGAAGTAAAAGTTGTCCTTCAAACTGCAAACCGAAATTTTGCAGCTAAGGTGCCTGAAATGTTGGAAAAAGTGGAACTGTAATGCCAATTAGGTAAATTGATTCCGTATATCGATGAACACCTGCAGCGAGGACAACTGAGAAGGTTCATTGATCAATTCCTACAGTCAGGCCTACAGGTGTAGAGGTGAATGGCTCCACAACCTGTAACTCGTTACTAAGCAATGAGAACCAACGCACTGCATGCTGTATACTACAGTTGAGTTCTCTATATTTTATTTGATGGTTTTTGTTGTCTGTTCCACAGGTAATTTATTTCAAAGTTGTTATTATATTTGCTTTACCTTCATTTGAATAAAATTTGCATATCAGTAATGTATATTTTTTCCTTACATTATTTTTAAAAGATTTTACTAACATGTACAAGCATAGAGAAATCTCATAGCAACAAGCAGAGACATATAGTAGTATATGGTGAGCTATATTTGCGAAAGATCACCATACCTAATAGTCAGAATCGGACAAGTGAGCCTTGGAAGCATGGATTGTTTTGCCTTGTGCCCAGAGCCTCAGTGCAGAAATCAGTGTATACCTAATGGAATTACAATATTTTATTAATGAGTTTAGTTACATATTGAGGCTTAATTCCTTCATCATTTAGAAAGGTCTTGGAACATCTTGGTTAATTGTGTTTGCTATATCATATACACAAGCTGGCAAACCTTGTTATAAATTGAACACGTATTTTAATATATAATACTTATTTTTAAAGTAAACTCGCTATTAGTTATGATATATAAGTATCGTTCTTAATAATAAGACTTATTCTACTGAATCTCCTTGGGAAAGTCTTAAAAAATGACAGCTGTTGTCGGCCTCTCGCCTCCGGGTGGACCTGGCTAAAGAAGCACGGGGCTCATCACTCGTCTCATAGCTCGCAAGCAGTCATGATGGAAGAGACTGTTAGAGAAGTCTGTCAAACAGTAGAGCAGAGCTTCGACGTACAACTGTCTCTCGGGACGGGAGTAGACATCTTGCGGAGTTGAAGTGGATGGTGTAGTGGCAGGACAGGTGGGTCCCGACCTCAGCTCCTGGGTGACGTCATCTTACGGCGTTTACTTATTGTCACATAACTACTTGCCGAAACACCTTCCGTGTATACCCTCGTGCAGCTGACTTAGGGCCGATGGTGCAAGCGTGCATCCTGTTGGTGAGTCAACAGCACTCTGAAGGGAGACCTTGCCTTTGGTAACGTGATCACCTCGTTACACTTCCGGTTACATCAGATGACGTAGCCATAGATGTGAAGACGGGACTGATAAGTACTGCAACTGGCATACTTCTTCGCGAGCCTCTCTCCATTCACTTCCGGTTTGCCTGCACTCTTGACGACGCGGCTGCTGGACGTTGATGACATTGAGGCAGCTGACCCACGATGATTTTAATTGTTGACAACTGGCAACTGCTCCGTGTTGACAGCATTTTGGACCAGGACAACCTCGTTAATGACAGGTGTCAGCCGGGTGACTGGATCTGCAGAAGCCCTATTTGTATTGGCCCATATTTCTTGATGCTTCTATATTGGAGCGGAGTCTTGAAGTGGGTAGAATATAGTTGTGCATTAATTGGCTGTTGATTGCGGGTGTTGACTTCTTGATGTGTAGTGCCTCGCAGACGTCAAGCCGCCTGCTATCGCTGTATCTATCGATGATTTCTGTGTTGTTTGCTAAGATTTCTCTGGTGATGGTTTGGTTGTGGGAAGGTTGTGGGAATTTTGGAGAATTGATTTTTGAATTACCATCAACAGTGAAAAGAAACGTAAGAAAGATCGAGAAAATTCGTGTTAGAATTATTAATCTTACTTTTTCGGTCATATTTAATAATATATGTCTACAGGAAAGACTGCTACCAAAATATACTAATATATATATATATATATACATATATATATATATATATATATATATATATATATATATATATATATATATATATATATATATATATTATACTTTCCGGTCTGTCATTTAGGTTAAGTGGCACGTTGGCATAAACCCTCATTAGATAAGTGGTGATGGATAGTAGGTGAAACACCTGCAGGTTTCAACTCCACGGCGACGTTTGCATTCCAACAGGACTATAAAAGACCAACCCAAACACCAGAGCAACACACTTGCCTCCTGGGTCAGGATGATGAAGGTGGTAGTAAGAGCGCTGCTGCTGCTGGTGGTGGTGTCGTCACAAGTTCAGGTTAGTTCACAAACATTTTGAAGTACCAACAAACGATATTATGCTTCGGTCCGTTAGTGTACAAACTTGTTGATGTACAACAGAATGTATCAAGAAACTGTAGCTTAAGATATTTCTTACTTCGTTCATATACTCATGACTAACTTTCATATTTTATATTCAAGTATTCTGGAAGCAATATCCTTATTAGTAATAATAAAATTTAGTTTCAAACTTTTAAATCGATTCAGTTGAAGGAAAGATTATCTTGTATTTGAACTAGTTGACTCACATCAGCAAGTTATTCTTAACTTCTCCCATCACTCTTCATAATAAACCCAAATATCAGTCAAATTTTCTGATAAAGTTAAATTTGAAAGAAAAATTAAATAATTGTTTTTCTATTTTCATGAGGATTTAATAAAATTTGAGCCGACCCCAATTTTCCTACTGAGATTCATCTAAAAATAAAATACGTTTTCACATTTATCAAGAAACGGTACTAAACACCGACTAGACCTGGTGTCGTCCACAGACCTATACTGTTTCTGATATATGTAAATGATCTCCTAGAGGGTACAGAAACGTTCCTCTCATTGTTTGCTGATGATGCAAAAATTATAAGGAGGATTAAGACGGAGGAAGATAGTATGAGACTACAAGATGACCTAGACGAACTGAATAAATGGTCCAACAAATGGCTACTAAAGTTCAACCCGAGTAAACGTAAGGTAATAAAGCTAGGCAGTGGAAACAGGAGGCCAGACACAGGATACCGAATGGGAGATGAAATCATTCATGAAACGGACCGAGAAAAAGATCTAAAAGTTGACATCACACCAAACTTATCTCCTGAAACCCACATCAAAAGAGTAACATCTGAGGCGTTCGCAAGGCTGGCTAACATCAGAACTTCCTTCAGGAACCTTTGCAAGGAATTATTCAGAACCTTGTATACCACATATGTAAGACCAATCCTGGAGTATGCGGCCCCAGCATGGAGTCCGTACCTTGTCAAGCACAAGACGAAACTGCAAAAAGTTCAGAGGTATGCCACTAGGCTAATCCCAGATCTAAGAGGCATGAGTTACGAAGAAAGGCTGCGTGAAATGTACCTCACGACACTGGAAGACAGAGGAGTAAATGGAGACATGATCAAGACCTACAAAATTCTCAGAGGAATTGACAAGGAAGATAAACATAAACTGTTTAACACGGGTGGTACGCGAATAAGGGGACACAGATGGAAACTGAGTACCCAAATGAACCACAGGGACGTAGGAAGGAACTTTTTCAGTGTCACGAGTAGTTAACAGATGGAATACATTAGGCAATTATGTGGTGGAGGCAGTCTCCATGCACAGTTTTACATGTAGATATGACAGAGCCCAGTAGGCTCAGGAATCTGTACACCAGTTGACAGTTGAGAGGCGAGACCAAAGAGCCAGAGCGCAACCCCCACAAGCATAATTAGGTGAGTGCAACTAGGTACATTGTAACATTGTACATTGTAACCTCTTCGTTAAAAGCAATATCGAAGACACGCATACTAATACAGTACTTGGTATTGAACTTTTTGCCCGTCAACCACGGGAGGGTTACCACAAGATCTGACTGCCTTCTCAGTAAGCATACATTGGTACAAACATAGTTTAAGACAAAAATACACTGTTTATACAGTGTTGTTGTATGAAAACAATGACAGTTGTATGAAAATAAAACAACTGTCGTATTTTCATAGAAAATGAGAGGTGTCTAGAAGTAGGGGGTACCTACCCCTAGACACGAGTAACAACATAACAAGAGATCACAGAAATTGACACCACGAGAGATTATTAAAGTAAAAATAGGGATGCAGCAAAAAAATATGATAATTGTGTCTCCAGAAAAAAAATGTTTATTATGGAGAAATTTATCAAGATAAAATGTAAAATGTTAACAATAGTTATCTGTGCAGGGCGGCAAGAGGGACTGTGAGGCGGCTGGCGGGAGATGTGTTCCCGCCAAAGCCTGTGACGTCACCTCTTCTCAACATGGCTGCCGGGGGCAAGATGAAGTCTGCTGCATTAACACTCCATCACGCGGTGAGGCTTTACCATTCACTTCTGAGTTTTTACTTTAAATATTTCTGAACAGGTTGACGTTTCATGTAAGAATATCTGGCATATCATGTGTTTAAGTCGTATATTTATACCTCCCGAAGTTCCAGTACTCTGTCACACTTGCTCTTGAAGCCGTGGATGGTGGCAGTTTTACCACCACCTCTCGTTCAAGTCCATTCCATTTGTATATCACTCTTACTGAATACCAGTATTTCCTTCCATATTTCTGGCCCTACTGTTTCCAACTTCCAACAGTTTCCACTCTTTCTGTTGTCCCTCACTTAGAAAAATGACTGTCTCTGTCCACTTTGACTACTCCCCTTAACATATTGTACGTTGTGATTACAGTAGATACCAATGTCGTTTGATTTAATTTTCTTAGCTTCCCTCGTGGCCCTTTTGTTATATCTGGTACATGTTTAGTAGCTATCTGCTAAGAAAAACATATAGTTATTAAGTAAGAGGTTCCATGCTGGAGCTGCATATTCTAGAACTCGCCTACCATATGCCTAGTATTGAAACCTAAAGGATTACTTACTTGCGTTCTTGAAACCATCCTTATGTTTGTTCGTTTTGAGTATGTTAATATTTGGCTTTAAGGCTATTGTTTTGTCCAATCCCAAGTACGTCCATTTTTTTAATTCCTGTAACTAGCACCTTCGTTGACTGTACTTCTGGTCTCTTCTCCCATCTCACAAACCTCAGATCATCCCAATTGTGTTTAATTAAACCTCAGTAAACCATCTAACACCCAATTCATGTAGTGGTTCTAACACCGAACCCTGCGGGTAAACCGCTTGGTACCTCCCTCCACCCTGACATAACAACTCCATCATAACAACCCAGCGGGTAAACCGCTTGTTCCCTCCCTCTACTCTGACACTTCCTCCGTCATAACCTTCATTTTTTGTTTACAAGTAACTATGTAATATGGGCCAGTACCTTCTCAGATGCATATTAGTGTGAATGAGTAGATTGTATTGCACGTGTCTATTTTAATCATACTATGCTCATATGTATTTAACAGAGAACAAGAACGTAAAGATAAATAGAACCTCCGGAGAAAAAAAGGATGAAAGGAAACGGAAGCCACTCAAAAGAAATAAGAACAAGAGAATTAGCAAGAAAGCATACCAGCTGAAGGAGTCCAAAGATAAAGTGAGGAAGCTGAGAGCTGGTCGCCAGGACACCAGAGGCGGATATGTAGGCAACACTTGCGAGGATACGGGCGGACAGTGTCACCCCAAGAAATACAAGTGTAAGAAGATTAAAGCCAAGGGATGCGCAAGAGGAGAAAAATGCTGTAAGTACTCGTGAGCAGATGTGTGTGTGTGTGTGTATAACCGGATGCTCTCCGATCAGAGATGATTTCAAACACTAATAATAATTAATGCAGTAAATATTACATGACAAAGCTGCCGAGAACTCATTTACTAGGATTATTAACCAATGATCTCTTGTGTTTGTTTATTTAATTATATACTTTCAGAAGTGATCTTTAACTCCTGGACTTCGCCATTTATTCGCCTGTCGTCTTTAGCAATAGATAAGATCTCTCTTGCTATATATTATTTACAAAGAAATAAAATATATATATAAATATATTTTTTTTATTATATTTTTATTATTTGTATTTATTATATTTTTTATTATTTAAATATATATATATATATATATATATATATATATATATATATATATATATATATATATATATATATATATATATATATATATATATATATATATATATATGCAACAATAATCACAAAAACACTGATCCAAGTATGCAGAAAAACCGCATGTGAAAAAAGAGAGAATGCTTATATTAAATAAATAAATAAATATATATACATATATATATATATTATATATATATATATATATATATATATATATATAGTGATATATATATATATATATATATATATATATATATATATATATATATATATATATATATATATATATATATATATATGTATCACTAAGAACTCTTTGACCCGGCCAGGATTCGAACCCATGCCGTCCAGGATCACCCCTAAACGTACACAGTACCGTGACCACCGCACCAATGATCGTCATATATATATATATATATATATATATATATATATATATATATATATATATATATATATATATATATATATATATATATATATATATATATATATATGGGGGGATACATAAGGGATAAACATAGGGGCTGCAGAAGGCTTATTGGCCCATACGAGGCATCTCCTATCTAAACACAAAGATTAATCCAGTGTAATTGGCCTGTTATGTTGGACATTGTCTTCTGTGTTGGCATCGATATGTTCTTGTCTTGTCCTTACTCTCATGGTGGGTAGAGTAAATAGTTCCGTGATTTGGGTGTTCATGGTAGGTCGCTCTATTCTTATGTGAATTGCCTCAAGAATTTGTAATCTTCTTGAATCTTGGGTTTTGTCTATTATGCAAGTATTCTTGTTCAACATTTCTCTTGTTAGAGTAATGTCATGGGCTTGTCTCATGTGATTCCTAGGGGCACCAGATTGAAGATGGCATGTCAAACGCCTCGTCAGCTTGGTCGACGTCATACCTATGTACTTACATTGAAGGTTACATCCTTCGTGGGGGCAAGTGTACATGTATACAACGCTTGACTGCTGTAGAGGGTTCTCCGTCGGCTTCGGGCTGTTTTTGATAAGGAGTTCGGAAGTCTTCTTGGTTTTGTAGAATATTATCAGGTTTATGTTTTGGTTAGGAGTAGTGCTTTTTACTCCTTTACGGATTATTTCTTTCATTATTCTTTCCTCTTTTATATGTTCACTGTGCATGGTTGATTTGTAATATAATTTTATTGGGGGTGTTGTGGTTTCTGTTCTAGGTTCTGAATTATACCAACGGTCCAAGTGTCTTCTTATAGCAGCGTTTATTTCCGCGTTGCTATATCCGTTGTTCACCAATACCTGAGTTACTCTTTCAAACTCTCTACTCACGTTGCTCCATTCAGAGCAGTGGGTAAGCGCTCGACGAATATAAGCATTGAGAACACTGGCTTTGTATCTTTGGGGGCACTCACTTCTACCGTTCAGGCATAATCCTATGTTGGTGGGCTTGGTATATACGTTGGTGGTTAAAGAGGTTCCTGTTTTTGTTATTAGTACATCCAAGAATGGCAGACTGTTATGTTTGTCCCCCCATGTTTTCACCTTCATTGTATTATCACCTGACCTAATGCGGGTATAAAATCAACTAATATATATATATATATATATATATATATATATATATATATATATATATATATATATATATATATATATATATATATATATATATATATATATATATATATATATAACACCTCTGATCAAACTGTAGGAACACATAGCCCCGGAGGACTTTGAATGTGAATGTTAAGAGGAAATAAAGGATATTAAGAGGAAATGTTTTCTAATGCCTTCAACCAATACCTTTCAGAAACCTCCCTGCATTCTCTCCCCATGGACCAAGAGTCATTGATCCTATTGGAACAACGTTGCCATCCTTTTATAATATGAATTGTGCACTGAAGGCGAAATGACTTATGCATATTTTACTTACAGGTGAAGGAACGCATGGTGGACCAGCACACCATGGTGGACCAGCACACCATGGTGGACCAGCACACCATGGTGGTATGGTCGGTCCCCCTGGTCACCCAGGTCGCCCTGGAGCTAATGGAAAACCAGGTCATCCAGGACCTGTAGGTCCTGTAGGTCCTGTAGGTCCGGCAGGTCCCCAAGGTCCTCCCGCAAAAGACGGAGTGCCCGGCACAAACGGTACTAACGGTATAAATGGTGTTCCTGGCATAAATGGTACTCAAGGCAAGGATGGCTCTCCTGGAGTGGCCGGTCCTCCAGGCAAAGATGGCGCTCCTGGTATGGTCGGTCCTCCAGGCATGAACGGTTCAGCAGGTCAGAATGGCATTCCGGGCAAGGACGGTGCTAATGGCACAAACGGTGCACCCGGTATGGACGGTGCTCCAGGGTTACCCGGTAATCCAGGCAGGAGGGGAGATCCAGGCACCAACGGTATTCCAGGTACTAATGGTTCTAACGGCAAAGACGGTGTTCCAGGTACTAATGGCGTTAATGGAACTAACGGCAAAGACGGTGCTACAGGAGCTCAAGGGTTCCAAGGTCTCCCAGGTCTTCCAGGTCCTCCAGGAGTCAATGGCATTAACGGTGCTAACGGAGCACCAGGTTTTAATGGTACTAATGGTCTACCAGGTTCTCAAGGTCCTCCAGGATCTATAGGTGCATCAGGACTTCCTGGACCAGCAGGATCTGCAGGACCACCAGGAGCCACAGGGTCTCAGGGAGCTGTAGGTCCTGTAGGCCCAGCAGGACCTGCAGGAGTAAATGGAACAAATGGTGCACCTGGACCGCCAGGAGCAGACGGAGCTACTGGACTTCCAGGACCATCAGGAGCTTCTGGAGCAACAGGAGCTCAAGGAGCAACTGGTGCTGTAGGTCCAAGTGGACCGCAAGGAGTAAGTGGGCCTCCAGGTCCTTCAGGGCCTCCAGGAGCTACTGGTGGTACTGGACCACCTGGGCCCCCAGGACCTTCTGGTCCCCCAGGTTCATCAAATCCTCCCGGAAACTCTGGATGAAGAGGAGGAGCAGTAGGTAAGAAGTAAATGTTGTCCTTCAAACTGCAAACCGAAGTTTTGCAGCTAAGGTGACAACTGTTGGAAAAAGTGGAACTGTAATACCCATTAGGTCAATTGATTTCGTATATGGATGAACACCTGCAGCCAGGACAACTGAGAAGGTACATGGATCAACTCCCACAGTCAGGCCTACAGGTGTAGAGGTGAATGGCTCCACAACCTGTAACTCGTTATTAAGCAATGAGAACAAATGCACTGCATTCTGTATACTACAGTTGAGTTCTCTATATTTTATTTGATGGTTTTTGTTGTCTGTTCCACAGGAAATTTATTTCAAAGTTGTTATTATAGTTGCTTCACCAGCTGACTCATATAGAAGTGAACGTATCTCTTCATCAAAATTAGTCCCAGTTATTGCGTACTTGGGTTATGTTTCCAGTTTTTGCATTAGTTATCTGTCAGCAATTATTGTATTAGCTGAGTTATCAACTGCTTTGTTTGCTGAAGAAAATGTACCCAAATGTTCTTATTTATACAATTTATTATGTACAGTGATATCGAAACTATAAAAATTGCTTCTTTCTGTGGAACTTTATGATTGGGTTGTAATATATTTATTTGAATAAAATTTGCATATCAGTAATGTATATTTTTCCCCTACATTATTTTTTTTTAAATTTTACTAACATGTACAAGCATAGACAACACTCATAAAAGCAACAAGCATAGACATATTGTAGTATATGGTGAGCTTTATTTACGAAAGATCACCATACCTAATAGTCAGAATCACACAAGTGAGCCTTGGAAGCATGGATTGTTTTGCCTTGTGTCCAGAGCCTCAGTGCAGAAGTCAGTGTATACCTAATGAAGTTACAATATTTTATTTATGAGTTTAGTTACATATTGAGGCTTAATTCTTTCATTATTTAGAAAGGTCTTGGAACATCTTGGTTAATTGTGTTTGCTATATCATATACACAAGCTGGCAAACCTTGTTATAAATTGAACACGTATTTTAATATATAATACTTATTTTTAAAGTAAACTGTGACTGGACCGGCTGCAATAGGTTGTACAATCAGACCTGGGAAAGTCATACAACAAACAACTGGCGGAAGCATGATTATACTCTGGGTTTTAAAAGGCTGGAAACCTCAGAGTAAGGTAAAGTCTGCTACGTGGATCAGGCACAATTACTAAATCCACACCATTGCCTCTATAGGAATTGATGAACTCTACTAACCTGACTAAGGAAGTTAATTAACCTCTACTGCACAGCTCAAGATCTTGTTACCATAGAGGGAAACAAGACTGAACTTGACTACTGATGAGAGTTGACAGGTCATTCTCTGCATCTGACTCAATACTTTAACTATATAGTAGTTAGCTCAGCTGGGTCAGGAATCAGAATTGCTGATTCTTGTTCTAGTTCCTTCCTAGTGTGATAATGTTTTAATTAGTTAATATGTATCGTTCTTTCAACTTGGTCCTCAAACACACCTTTTATAACAAAATTAACAGGACCTGCTCTCTTAATAACTATAAGAGTACCGCCATCTAGGTGCAAATTTTCTACTCTGGCGGGTGCCGCTTCATTTACTCTCAACACGAGGCCGTCCTCTTTTAATGCGAGAAGTCGTACTTTCCTCTCATAGTACTAAGCATAACGATCTCATGCTGTGTTGGAAACTTCAGCTGCCTCTCAAAGTATTTTTCATCCTAAAGATGACCTCTGAAGGATAATCCTCTCCATACACAACATTATGTAAGTTAAACAGACCAGATGGGAAGTAACAGGAATGTCCGGTGAACAGCAGGAGTTGGGTGTTAATTGATTGATGTATAGCAATATTCAAAACTAGCTGCACATAGGCTAGTTGTTCATCCCAAGTGGTGGCAACATTCTCTGCAAGAATTGCAAGCATATTTATTACTGAACGATTGGTTCGTCTCGTCATTCCGTTCGTCTGAGGATTGAGAGAGAGAGTCTATCGATTATTTCTGTGTTGCTTGTTAAGTTTTCTCTGGTAATGGTCTGGTTGTGAGAGGAGATTACAGGTTCCTCGATGGAGCCCTGTTGTTTGTGCATTGTTAATCGCCTAGAAAGAGACGTTGTTGTCATGCCTATATACTGAGATCTTCGGGGCTGACAGTCCCCAAGTGGACATTTAAAAGGCATAGACTACGTTGGTTTCTTTCAACGCGTTCTGTTTGGTGTCCGGAGAGTTTCTCATAAGGAATATATAATCTCCTCTCACAACCAGACCATCGCCTGAGAAATCTTAACAAGCAACACAGAAATCATTGATAGATACAACGATAGCAGGAGACTCGACATCAGCGAGACACTACACATCAAAGTCAACACCAGCAATCAACTGCCAATTAACAATTGCTGGTGTTTACTTTTTGATGTGTAGAGCCTCGCAGATGTCGAGCCGCCTGCTATCGCTGTACCTATCGATGATTTCTGTGTTGTTTGTTAAGACTTCTCTGGTGATGGTCTGGTTGTGAGAGGAGATTATATGTTCCTTTATGGAACTCTGTTGTTTATGTATTTTTAATCGCCTGGAAAGAGACGTTGTTGTCTTGCCTATATACTCAGTTCTTTGGGGCTTACAGTCCCCAAGTGGGCAATTGAAAGTATAGACGACGTTGGCTTCTTTCAAGGCATTCTGCTTTGTGTTTGGAGATTTTTTCATGAAAAAATGAAAAAATTCTTTTTTTCTTATGGAAAACTCGAGGGGAAAAAAAGGAGGCACTACACATCAAAAAGTCAACACCAGCAATCAACAGCCAATTAATGCACAACTATATTCTACCCACTTCAAGACTCCACACCAATATAGAAGCATCAGGAGGAAGTATGGGCCAATAGGCCCTCTGCAGTCACTTCCATTCTTATGCTCTCATATTAAATGAATACCTACAGTTTCGTGTTCTGTCTTGTATTTGTCACAAGTTTGTTCGCCCCATCCATAACTGTTGCAACATATCACCTCATCCAAATGCGAGAATAAGTATCACGGATTAGCTGACTCTGTTTAGTGTTTTCAAGTTACAGTTGTATGTGTGAACTAAAGTCTTTGAAAATGTAATAAGTTATTACGAAACGCGTTCAAGCTTTGCGTCAGACTAGATATATAAATGAATTTTGGAGAATTGATTTTTTAATTACCATTGCCAGAAAAAAAAACAGGAAATATTGAGAAAATTCGTGTTTGAATTATTAATCTCACTTTTTTGGTCATATTTAACAACATATGTTTACAAGAAAGAATGATACCAAAGTATACTAAAACATATACACACATATATATATATATATATATATATATATATATATATATATATATATATATATATATATATATATATATATATATATATATATATATATATGTCGTACCTAGTAGCCAGAACGCACTTCTCATCCTACTATAGAAGGCCCAATTTGCCTAATAAGCCAAGTTTTCATGAATTAATGGTTTTTCGTCTACCAAACCTAACCTAACGTTTTCGGCTACCTAACCTAACCTAACCTATAAAGATAGGTTAGGTTAGGTTAGGTAGGGTTGGTTAGGTTAGGTCATATATCTACGTTAATTTTAACTCCAATAAAAAAAAATTGACCTCATACATAATGA
>NC_091227.1:21441793-21444293 GCF_040958095.1 Procambarus clarkii | reverse complement strand
CGTTCATATACTCATGACTAACTTTCATATTTTATATTCAAGTATTCTGGAAGCAATATCCTTATTATTAATAATAAAATTTAGTTTCAAACTTTTAAATCGATTCAGTTGAAGAACAAATTATCTTGTATTTGAACTAGTTGACTCACATCAGCAAGTTATTCTTAACTTCTCCCATCACTCTTCATAATAAACCCAAATATCAGTAAATTTACTGATAAAGAAAATTTAAATAATTATTTTTGTATTTTCATTGGGATTTAATTAAATCTAAACCGACCCCAATTTTTCCTTCTAAGATTCATCTAAAAATCAAAAACATTTTCCCATTTATCAAAAAGCGGTACTAAACACCGACTAGACCTGGTGACTGTTTTATTGCGTTATAAACATCTGATTATTTACAGATATTTGTCGAACAAAAGATATTGGGAAGGATTAGTGATGATATATTGTGGCGGGGGTTGTTGTATGAATACTCGTTTGACGGATAGTTGTATGAATAGTCGGTAACGGGGTGGTTGTATGAATACTCCCGTGACGGGGTGGTTGTATCAATACTCTGGTAACGGGGTGGTTGTATCAATACTCCCGTGATGGGGTAGTTGTATAAACATTTACCAATTTCTTTATCCCGCCTGTTCTAACACACATTGTCCCGATATACAAGAAAGGAGACAGACAGGAGGCACTGAACTACAGGCCAGTATCCCCAACTTGCATACCATGCAAGTTGATGGAGAAGATTGTGCGGAAAAAGCAGGTGGAACATCTGGAGCAAAGGAACTCAACTTTGTGACACAACATCAACATGCCTTCAATAATGGCAAGTCATGCCTCACAGGATTAATTGAATTCTACGATCGGACAACAAAAATCAGTCAAGAAAGATAGGATGTTCAGACTGTATATTTTTGGATTACCAGAAAGCCTTTGTCACAGTACCACGCAAGAGACTAGTGCAAAAGCTGGAGATGTCGGCAGGAGTGAAACGGAAAGTACTCCATTGGATAAGGGAGAACCTAAGTAACAGAAGCCAGCAAGTCAATATGACGGGTGAGACCTCAGATTGGCGAGGAATCACTAGTTGAGTCCCGCAGGGTTCAGTCCTTGGACTGAACTGCTTCTGATATATGTAAATGATCTCCCAGAGGGTATAGAATCGTTCCTCTCATTGTTTGCTGATGATGCAAAAATTATGTGGAGGATTAAGACGGAGGAAGATAGTATGAGGTTACAAGATGACCTAGACGAACTGAATGAATAGTCCAACAAATGGCTACTAAAGTTCAACCCGAGTAAACGAAAGGTAATGCAGCTAGGCAGTGGAAACAGGAGGCCAGACACAGGATACCGAATGGGAGATGAAGTCTTTCATGAAACGGACCGAGAAAAAGATCTAAAAGTTGACATCACACCAAACTTATCTCCTGAAGCCCACATCAAAAGAGTAACATCTGAGGCGTTCACAAGGCTGGCTAACATCAGAACTGCCTTCAGGAACCTGTGCAAGGAATCATTCACAACCTTGTATACCACATATGTAAGACCAATCCTGGAGTATGCGGCCCCAGCATGGAGTCCGTACCTTGTCAAGCAAAAGACGAAACTGCAAAAAGTTCAGAGGTATGCCACTAGGCTAATCCCAGATCTAAGAGGCATGAGTTACGAGGAAAAGCTGCATGAAATGCACCTCACGACACTGGAAGACATAGGAGTAGGTAGAGACATGATCAATACCTACAAAATTCTCAGAGGAATTGACAAGGAAGATAAACAAATTGTTTAGCACGGGTGGTATGCGAACAAGGAGACAGATGGAAACTGAGTACCCAAATGAGCCACAGGGATGTTAGAAAGAACATTTTCAATGCCTTGTGAAATGCATTAGGCAGTGATGTGGTGGAGGCAGTCTCCATACACAGTTTTAAATGTAGATATGATAGAGCCTAGTAGGCTTAGGCATCTGAACACCAATTGATTGACAGTTGAGAGGCAGGACCAAAGAGCCAGAGCTCAACCCCCGCAAGTACAACTAGGTGAGTACATTGTAACCTCTTTGTTAAAAGCACTATCGAAGACATGGATACTAATAAGGTACTTTCGTGTTGAACTTCTTGCCCGTCAACCACGGGAGGGTAACCACAAGATCTGACTGAATAGCTGACTACAAACATAGTTCAAGTCAAAAATACACTGTTTATACAATGTAGTTGTATGAAAATATAACAACTGTCGTATTTTCATAGAACCTCAGAGGTATCTTTTAGGTAGGGGTACCTACCTCTAGACACAAGTAACAACATAACAAGGGATCACTGAAATTAACACCACGAAAGATTACTGAACTAATAATAGGAATGCGGCAAAAAATATGATAATTGTAATTGTCTCCAGTAATTATATGTTTATTATGGAGAAATTTAAGATGAAATGTAAAATGTTAACAATAGTTATCTGTGCAGGGCGGAAAGAGGGACTGTGAGGCGGCTGGCGGGAG